>NC_048574.1:71687267-71824767 GCF_013265735.2 Oncorhynchus mykiss
GAGAGAGAGAGAGAGAGAGAGAGAGAGAGAGAGAGAGAGAGGGAGAGAAGGAGAGAGCAAGAGAGAGCGAGAGGGGAAGAGAGGAGCAGACCTGGTGATCATAAACAGCATAGAGGAACAGGAGGGAGAGAGAGAGAGAGAGAGAGAGAGAGAGAGAGAGAGAGAGAGAGAGAGAGAGAGAGAGAGAGAGAGAGAGAGAGAGAGAGAGAGAGAGAGAGAAGGAGAGAGCAAGAGAGAGTGAGAGGGAGAGAGATAGGGGGGAGAGGAGCAGACCTGGTGATCATAAACAGCATAGAGGAACAGGTGAGAGAGAGAGAGAGAGAGAGAGAGAGAGAGGGAGCGTCTCTCTCCCCTTTCTCTCTTCTTTCCCATAGTTATTATGTTAATGGTTGTGTTGGTTCCACTTTTCTGGGCTCCATTATTTACTTAACGGATAAGGAATAGTTAAAATGTGCATATATAATTAGAATACAGCCGTAGACAGAAGTCAAAGATCAAACATCAGACATACAACTGATGTCTCTCCTGAGTTCTGCCCCGAACAAAAGAAAGACGCCATCTTATATACCAGAGGTCAGACCTTATGTTGTGATCTCCTATGTCAAAACCTGCATGTGCAGCTAAAGTTATTCTTAACACAAGGTTTCTGAGAACCTGTCTCAGCAGTATGCAAATCTGCCCTTGTTTTAGAGAAAAACAGACACTGTCTCTCTCTGTCTCGCTATCACCCTCAGTCCCTTTTCTCACCTTTCCTCACAGACGTTGGGCGGTGGGTTTTGGCAGAAAGCTAGACACAGACAGAGGCCTCAATATAAAGCTATAGAGTGAGCAAAAGTACAATGGCACGAAAGCAAATTAGTAACAACATAATCAATGGTGGGGGTCTTTAGAAGACCCACAAAATCAACTTTAACCCTTCAGTTGGATAAAGTCCTGAATGGTTAAGTGATGATTCCACCTAGTGGTTTAAATGAGAGATGAACTCACCAAGGAGGTGAAATAATGGTATTATAGACTGTCTCAAAACACACTGGAGAATACAATCCTAGGGGAGGGACCTTGGACCTTCTCTCCCAATAGGGTTGATAGGAGGTGAGGAATTGAAGAAACACAAACTGAGATGAAGAAGAAAATTAAGAGAATGGCAGAAAGAAAATAAGAATAGTTATGTTAAGATTTAATAAAAGGAGTGTGTAGACATACCTTACTGGGTACACATTGGTTGAATCAACATTGTATCAATATCATTTCAATAAAATTACGCTGAACCAATGTGCAATTGACATTGTATTGACGTCTCTGCCCAGTGGGACTTTACTCTGTAAAATGCTTGTATTAATAGTTTTCATTAGGAACATGTCATGTGATTTGCCATGTTCTAACACTGTGATTATTTTCAAGGCTCTGAAAGTCAACTAACAAGGAAACATTGTCCCAGCAGGAGAACTAGCTTCCTGATTGGATGTGATTGGATCAATAAAATAGTGTGATCTGAACACAACAGAGGTTAGATCTAAGAGGCACGTACACAAGCACACAAGCATCCACACACACACACAACACATACACACACTTCTGAATAACTCTTCACACTGATGTCAGTATGGATAGAGAACAGAGAGTATAGAAAGAAAAGAAGGCCCCTATAGGGCCATTGGTGGCTGGCCACGGAGCACAAACCATAACGTGACTTCCTTATGAAGAATGACACAAACAGGCCTTCCAAAGTATAACTTCCAGTTTGATTTTGATTGGATACTTAAAACATTCTAGCAACTGTATTGGACCACAGACAGAGAGCAGAGAGCAGAGGTCTACAGTCAATCACAGATTACAAAAAGAAAACCAGCCCCGTCTTGCTCCCAGACAGACTAAATCACTTTTTTGCCTGCTTTGAGGACAATACAGTGCCAATGACACGGCCCACAACCAAAACCTGCGGTCTCTCCTTCACTGCAGCCAACGTGAGTAAAATATTTAAACGTGTTGTTAACCCTCGCAAGGCTGCAGGCCCAGACAGCATCCCCGGCCGCGTCCTCAGAGCATGCGCAGACCAGCTGGCTGGTGTGTTTACGGACATATTCAATCAATCCTTATCCCAGTCTTCTTTTCCCACATGCTTCAAGAGGGCCACCATTGTCCCTGTTCCCAAGAAAGCTAAGGTAACTGAGCTAAACTACCACCACTTCCGTCATCATGAAGTGCTTTGAGAGACTAGTCAAGTACCATATCACCTCCACCCTACCTGACACCCTAGACCCACTCCAATTTGCTTACAGCCCAAATAGGTCCACAGATGACGCAATCGCAATCGCAACCACACTGCACACTGCCCTAACCCATCTGGACAAGAGGAATACCTATGTGAGAATGCTGTTCATCGACAACAGCTTAGCATTCAACACCATAGTACCCTCCAAACTCGCCATCAAGCTCGAGACCCTGGGTCTCGACCCCGCCCTGTGCAACTGGGTACTGGACTTCCTGACGGCCCGCCCCCAGGTGGTGAGGGTAGGTAACAACATCTCCACCCCGCTGATCCTCAACACTGGGGCCCCACAAGGGTGCGTTCTGAGCCCTCTCCTGTACTCCCTGTTCACCCACGACTGCGTGGCCATGCACGCCTCCAACTCAATCATCAAGTTTGTGGACGACACTACAGTGGTAGGCTTGATTACCAACAACAAACGAGACGACCTACAGGGAGGAGGTGAGGGCCTTCGGAGTGTGGTGTCAGGAAAATAACCTCACACTCAACGTCAACAAAACAAAGGAGATTATTGTGGACTTCAGGAAACAGCAGAGGGAGCACCCCCCTATCCACATCAATGGGACAGTAGTGGAGAGGGTAGTAAGTATTAAGTTTCTCGGCGTACACATCACGGACAAACTGAATTGGTCCACCCACACAGACAGCGTTGTGAAGAAGGCGCAGCAGCGCCTCTTCAACCTCAGGAGGCTGAAGAAATTTGGCTTGTCACCAAAAGCCCTCACAAACTTCTACAGATGCACAATCGAGAGCATCCTGTCGGGCTGTATCACCGCCTGATACGGCAACTGCTCCGCCCACAACCGTAAGGCTCTCCAGAGGGTAGTGAGATCTGCACAACGCATCACCGGGGGCAAACTACCTGCCCTCCAGGACACCTACACCACCCGATGTCACAGGAAGGCCATAAAGATCATCAAGGACAACAACCACCCGAGCCACTGCCTGTTCACCCCGCTATCATCCAGAAGGCGAGGTCAGTACAGGAGCATCAAAGCAGGGACCGAGAGACTGAAAAACAGCTTCTATTTCAAACAGCCACCACTAACATTGAGTGGCTGCTGCCAACACATTGACTCAACTCCAGCCACTTTAACGGAAATTGATGGAAATGTATGTAAAAATATATCACTAGCCACTTTAAACAATGCTACTTAATATAATGTTTACATACCCTACATTACTCATCTCATATGTATATGTATATACTGTACTCTATATCATCTACTGCATCTTTATGCAATACAGGTATCACTAGCCACTTTAAACTATGCCACTTTGTTTACATACCCTATATTACTCATCTCATATGTATATACTGTACTCGATACCATCTACTGCATCTTACCTATGCTGTTCTGTACCATCACTCATTTATATATCTTTATGTACATATTCTTTATCCCTTTACACTTGTGTATAAGGTAGTAATTTTGGAATTGTTAGGTTAGATTACTCGTTGGTTATTACTGCATTGTCTGAACTAGAAGCACAAGCATTTCGCTATGCTCGCATTAACATCTGCTAACCATGTGTATGTGACAAATAATTGTTGATTTGATCTGACTACAAGTTAGTACAGTTAGAATCATACAGTAGATATTACCATTAGGAGTCAGTTAGAAAGGTAATCATACAGTTAGTTAAGATGGATTACTACTCAACTGTATATACATATATGCATGTTTCTTCGCATATCTTTTCTATATTTTATTTTCCAAAAAATCAACTTCAAAACACTCTCCTGCAACCCGCCTCACCAATTAAAAAAAATTAAAATGTATTTACCTCAAATCTGAAATTCACAATAGAAGCTAGCCAGAAGCTAACCTGAAACTGGCCAGAAGATAGCCAGAAGCTAACCAGAAGCTAGCCAGAAGCTAACCAGAAGCTAGCCAGAAGCTAACCAGAAGCTAACCAGAAGCTAGCCAGTTTACTGGCTAACGTTACCATTCAGCTAACCACAGTTGGTGGCCCAGCTATCCTTTAGCTTGAAAAGCTATCGCCAGTTTTGTACAACGCGACTCAGACCAGATCATACAGGACATATTTTTCTATCCATATCCCCGGATTTCAACCGAAAACTCTGGACATTTACACCTGGATCTTGCAGCTAGCTAGCTGCTATCCATGTGACTATTGGCTTACGTTGATTCCGGAGCAAACATAAATTATTCCGGAGCTAGCCAGCTGAAGAGTTCCATCAGCCACCCCTGGGCTACAATCACCTATCCGGACCCATTTTACTGCCGATGCGGAGCCCCACCGAGCCTTCACGACTGGACTACCGACGTTATCTGCCCGAGGGAGTTATCCAACTGGCCCCTCCGCCGCGACGGTTCCTGAACGCCCATCTGCGGCCCTCTAATCGTTAGCTGTCTTATCGGCTGCTATCTGAATAGGTCTATTGGACAATTTTTCTTGGGTCACTATAACTATATCTATTTTGCCATTTGGATTGATCCCCTCTACCACACGGAACCCCACTAATCTACTGACGGAAACGCACGAGGTGGCTAAAAACAGACCTCCATCCTATGCTAGCTTGCTACCGATGGCCCAGCTAGCTGTCTGAATCGCTGTGACCCCAACCAACCTCACTACTCACTGAACTCTTATGATCACTCGACTAAGCATGCCTCTCCTTAATGTCAATATGCCTTATCCATTGCTGTTCTGGTTCTGGTGTTTATTGGCTTATTTCACTGTAGAGCCTCTAGCCCTGCTCATTATACCTTATCCAAACTTTTAGTTCCACCACCCACACATGCGATGACATCACCTGGTTTCAATGATGTTTCTAGAGACAATATCTCTCTCTTCATCACTCAATACCTAGGTTTACCTCCACTGTATTCACATACTGCCATGCCTTTGTCTGTACATTATACCTTGAAGCTATTTTATCGCCCCCAGAAACCTCCTTTTACTCTCTGTTCCAGACGTTCTAGATGACCAATTCTCATAGCTTTTAGCTGTACCCTTATCGTACTCCTCCTCTGTTCCTCTGGTGATGTAGAGGGGAATCCAGGCCCTGCAGTGCCTGGCTCCACTCCTATTCCCCAGGCGCTCTCTTTTGATGACTTCTGTAACCGTAATAGCCTTGGTTTCATGCATGTTAACATCTACTGTCTATCCACAGGTTCTGTCATATCATCTACTGTCTATCCACAGGTTAACTGTCAAATCATCTACTGTCTATCCACAGGTTAACTGTCATAACATCTACTGTCTATCCACAGGTTAACTGTCATAACATCAACTGTCTATCCACAGGTTATGACAGTTAACCTGTGGATAGAGAGTAGATATTATGACAGATAACCTGTGAATAGACAGTAGATGATATGACAGTTCATCTGTGGATAGACAGTAGATGCTACCTCTTTCAGCTAGGGGGCACTATTTTTATGTTTGGAAAAATAATGTTCCCAAAGTAAACGGCCTATTTCTCAGGCCCAGATGCTAGAATATGCATATAATTGACAGATAGGATAGAAAACACTCTAAAGTTTCCAAAACGGTCAAAATATTGTCTGTGAGTATAACGGAACTGATATTGCAGGGGAAAACCTGAGGAAAATCAAACCAGGAAGTGGCTTCTATTTTGAAAGCGCCATGTTCCATAGCCTGCCTTAGCTCCATTTAAAGGGATATAAACCAGATTCCTTTTCTTATCGCGTCCTCAATGTGTCAGGGTTTTATTTTGAAAAATGAGCGAGAAAGATAACATCGCGTCAGTGGATAGCTGGGTGTTCGCATGAGTGTTGCTTGCGCAACAGAGTGGGGCAGCCATTGTCTCTCCCTCTCCTACTGAAAAAGAGACAGTCGCAGTTGATATATTATCGATTAAATATTTTAAAACAACCTGAGGATTGATTATAAAAAACGTTTGACATGTTTCTGTGGACATTATGGATACTATTTTGAATTTTCGTCTGCGTTGTCGTGACCGCTCGAGCCTGTGGTTTTCTGAACATAACGCGCCAAACAAATGGAGGTATTTTGGATATAAAATAATCTTTATGGAACAAAAGGAACATTTATTGTGTAACTGGGAGTCTCGTGAGTGAAAACATCTGAAGATCATCAAAGGTAAGCGATTCATTTTATTGCTTTTCTGATTTTCATGACCAAGCTACTTTGATGCTAGGTATTCATAATGTTTTGTCTAGTGATCGATACATTTACACAAACACTTTGATTGCTTTCACTGTAAAGCATATTTTCAAAATCTGACACGACAGGTGGATTAACAACAAACAACAAACAAGATGACCATGTAGGGACATGGAATGATTGATATTTTTCTGCAGAAAATGGTTTAACAATAACCACTGTAACAATCTCTCACAAGCATACACACAGTATGCAAACTTGTTCTATTTTTGTATTAGCATAGCCACAACTACCCGTGTCATATATTTGATACTTCCCTAGAGTTAACACCTACAACAGTCACAAAGACAGAGACACACAGATGACTCAGAGACAGAGATACCACGAGAAGCAGAGACTGAACGTATAGAGGTCTTGCAGTTGACTACAAACCATGTTCCCACACTGAAGCACCACATACAGTGGGGAGAACAAGTATTTGATACACTGCCAATTTTGCAGGTTTTCCTACTTACAAAGCATGTAGATGTCTGTAATTATGTATCATAGGTACACTTCATCTGTGAGAGACGGAATCTAAAACAAAAATTCAGAAAATCACATTGTATGATTTTAATTCATTTGCATTTTATTGCATGACATAAGTATTTGATACATCAGAAAAGGAGAACTTAATATTTGGTACAGAAACCTTTGTTTGCAATTACAGAGATCATACGTTTCCTGTAGTTCTTGACCAGGTTTGCACACACTGCAGCAGGGATTTTGGCCCACTCCTCCATACAGACCTTCTCCAGATCCTTCACGTTTCGGGGCTGTTGCTGGGCAATACGGACTTTCAGCTCCCTCCGAAGATTTTCTATTGGGTTCAGGTCTGGGGACTGGCTAGGCCACTCCAGGACCTTGAGATGCTTCTTAGGGAGCCACTCCTTAGCTGTCCTGGCTGTGTGTTTCGGGTCGTTGTCATGCTGGAAGACCCAGCCATGACCCATCTTCAATGCTCTTACTGAGGGAAGGAGGTTGTTGGCCAAGATCTCGCGATACATGGCCCCATCCATCCTCCCCTCAATACGGTGCAGTCTTCCTGTCTCCTTTGCAGAAATGCATCCCCAAAGAATGATGCTTCCACCTCCATGCTTCACGGTTGGGATGGTGTTCTTGGGGTTGTACTCATTCTTCTTCTTCCTCCAAACATGGCGAGTGAAGTTTAGACCAAAAAGCTCTATTTTTGTCTCATCAGACCACATGACCTTGTCCCATTACTCCTCTGAATCATCCAGATGGTCATTGGCAAACTTCAGATGGGCCTGGACATGCGCTGGCTTGAGCAGAGGGTTGCTATGTTTTGTTTAGTCAGGGTGTGATCTGAGTGGGCATTCTATGTTACATGTCTAGTTTGTCTATTTCTATGTTTGGCCTGATATGGTTCTCAATCAGAGGCAGGTGTTAGTCATTGTCTCTGATTGGGAACCATATTTAGGTAGCCTGTTTGGTGTTGGGTTTGGTGGGTGATTGTTCCTGTCTTTGTGTTTGTGGCACCAGATGGGACTGTTTCGTTTTTTTCACGTTTCTTGTTTTGTAGATTGTTGTACTTTCATCTTTATTAAAGATGTACAAAACTAACCACGCTGCATTTTGGTCCGCCTCTCTTTGACCAGAAGAAAACCGTTACACATAGGCCGTGTCTGACATTTGTCTTGCTACTACTTACTAAAATTACTGTGTTCTAATCATACGACTTACTCATGTTTTAAAATTTGGTCTGTAAATGGCATTGTTGTATTATGCAAGACACCACTCCACACTTAAAATTCACCATCGTCCCTTTAATTAAGACAAGTTTTTTTACCTGACTGGTTTTTCAAAGACAGTTTGAAATGGAGCCTACACGTTGTGTGCTCTTGTAGGAAGCAGTAACTCCCATATCTGACATACACTAATGTATAACTGTAATGGACAGGAGGGGAGACAGAGAGCTGGTTTCAAGCGCAGGGCGCAGCAGGTGTTTATTGCAAAGGACCACAGGAGGCAGGTAGCTGGGTCCAGGGGCAGGAAGGAGGTCATACACAGGGGGTTCAAAACAGCAACAGTACAGTCAGGGAAAAGGCTAGTAACATAGTCCGGGAGATCAGGCAATAGGTAGATAACAGGAAATCCGATAGGCTAAAGTACAGGCAGGGAAAAGGCAAAAACGATCATACACGGGAGGAGCAACTCATGGGAAAACCAGCACACCGAAAGAAGTGTCACAAAATAAACAACACCTCACAGTGATGGGGAGCAAAGAACTGAACTAAATAGTGTGTGATAATGACATACAGGTGTGTGATCACAATTCAGGTGATTGGGATCTGGAGAGTGAGCTGCATTCAGGGGATCTAAGTGTTTGACAGTGTGGGCTGGAAAGGGGGCTGGAAAGTGAGCTGCACTCAGGGGATCTATGTGTTTGAAGGTGTGAGTTGGAAGCAGACCTTACAATAACTGGGCTAATAACTCATCAACTAGCAAAGAATATCAAGAAATGTGCACACGAGCAACTCAGAACCGACATCTGCTTTGCATCTTGCCTCATTTCTGGGAATGGTGGGTTACAACATGCTCTTTCTGCCCCAGTATTCAGACATCACTTCCCCTCTGCATCAGCTGTTGAAGAAGGAGGTGTACTTGGCCTGGACACCCACTTTAACCTCACCAGCCCAACTCTGGTCACCTGTGACGCATCACTCACAGCAGTGGGAGTGGTCCTCTCTCAAATTCAGGACCTTGGTGGTCAGTTGTCATGGTCACAGTCTCTCAGGTTGTGTGACTGGTAATGATGTCACTAGATGAGTTCCAGACATTTCTCAGTAACGGGTTTTATAAAAAAGGTTGTGGCAGATTCATGCATCAAAATTTCTATAGAATGAACTATAAAATCGTAATAATTTTCTGGTATTTTCCCCACACTAATGTTTGAGTCCCTCTTGAATGTATCACTAGCCACTTTAAACAATGCCACTTCATATAATGTTTTCATACCCTACATTACTCATCTCAGATGTATATGCTGTACTCTATACTATCTACTGCATCTTGCCAACTTGATGTAATGTATGTTTTTATATATTTGATGTACATATTCGTATTCATTCCTTTACACTTGTGTTTATATGGTAGTAGTTGTGAAATTGTTAGGTTATATTACTTGTTAGATATTACTGCGTGGTCGGAACTAGAAGCACAAGCATTTCGCTACACTCGCATTAACATCTGCTAACCATGTGTATGTGACAAATACATTTGATTGGATTTTGATTTGAAGGTGTGACACAGTCATCATCAGGCTGAGTTTAGCGTAAACCACAACCAACACAAACAACCTGACAAAGATAAATGTCATTCAGTTTCCCAGATGTAACTATGCAGGTGTCATCATTACTGTATAAGGTATTAATTATAATTTGCATCTATTAAATATATTGTGTTTTATAGTAGTGTCAAAACAACCTAGCGTATAGACAGTAGATACTATAAGAGTAAGCCTGTGGATAGACAGTAGATGATATGACAGTTAACCTGTGGATGGACAGTCGATGTTATGACAATTAACCTGTGGATGGACAGTCGATGTTATGACAATTAACCTTTGGATGGACAGTAGATGTTATGACAGTTAATCTGTGGATAGACAGTAGATGTTATGACAGTTAATCTGTGGATAGACAGTAGATGTTATGACAGTTAACCTGTGGATAGAAAGTCGATGTTATGAAAGTTAACCTGTGGATGGACAGTAGATGTTATGACAGTTAACCTGTGGATAGACAGTAGATGTTATGACAGTTAACCTGTGGATAGACAGTAGATGTTATGACAGTTAACCTGTGGATAGACAGTAGATGTTATGACAGTTAACCTGTGGATAGACAGTAGATGATATGACAGTTAACTTGTGGGTGGACAGTAGATGTTATGACAGTTAACCTGTGGATAGACAGTAGGTTTTTTGACAGTTCATTGGCACCCTATGACCTCTGTTGTCTCTGCTAGTTGACATGATGGCTGCTGAAAGCTTCCTTCATTACCAAGTCCCGCCCTCTCTCTCCTTCAACCCCACTCATGACATTGGCCACGTTCCAGTTTGATTACATTGAAGTCGCCTGCCAGATCTCACAATGCCTGGATTGGTGTTTAACACATCAGATGATCACATCATGTTGTACAGTAACCTTATTTGTTGACGCGTGCAACTCAACTGCAATATAGTTGGCCTGGAACAAGACAGCTCATTCCTCATTGTGGTTGATAGATTGAGTTCTGACCTCACAGATACAGGAAGCTACTAACACTGCTACTGCTCTCACTCCCTCCCTCCGATCTCACTCTGACAGCCACAGTTTCCTCTTCTCTCTCTGGTTAGCCAGCCTACTTGAAACTCTTTAGGCTCTTTATGCTCAAAGCCATGAGTAAGTGTTACTTCTCTGTAAAATTATGTCTAATGATTCATTTGAAAGTCAACAATAGGTTTGGCTATATGTCCTACCTGCATGTACAGTGGCTTGCAAAAGTTTTCACCCCCCTTGGTATTTTAGCTATTTTTATTGCCTTACAACCTGAAATTAAAATAGATTTTTTGGGGGGTTGTATCATTTTATTTACACAACATGCCTACCATTTAGATTTTTTATTTTATTGTATAACAAACAAGAAATAAGACAAAAAAACTGAAAACTTGAGCATGCATAACTATTCAGCCCCAAAAGTCAATACTTTGTAGAGCCACCTTTTGCAGCAATTACAGCTGCAAGTGTCTTGCGGTATGTCTCTATAAGCTTGGCATATCTAGCCACTGGGATTTTGGCCCATTCTTCAAGGCAAAACTGCTCCAGCTCCTTCAAGTTGGATGGATTCCCCTGGTGTACAGCAATCTTTAAGTCATACCACAGATTCTCAAATGGAATGAGGTCTGGGCTTTGACTAGGCCATTCCAAGACAGTTAAACGTTTCCACTTAAACCACTCGAGTGTTGCTTTAGCAGTATGTCTAGGGTCAATGTCCTGCTGGAAGGTGAACCTCTGTCCCAGTCTCAAATCTCTGGAAGACTGAAACAGGTTTCCCTCATGAATTTCCCTGTATTTAGCGCCATCCATCATTCCTTCAATTCTGACAAGTTTCCCAGTCCCTGCCAAAGAAAAACATTTTTGTCTCGTCTGACCAGAGTATCTTCTCCATATGTTTGGGGAGTCTCCCACATGCCTTTGGCGAACACCAAACGTGTTTGCTTATTTTTTTCTTTAAGCAATTTTTTCTGGCCACTCTTCCATAAAGCCCAGCTCTGTGGAGTGTACGGCTTCTAGTGGTCCTATGGATGGATACAAAATTCTCCACTGTGGAGCTTTGCCGCTCCTTCAGGGTTATCTTTGGTCTCTTTGTTGCCTCTTTGATTAATTCCGTACTTGCCTGGTCCATGAGTTTTGGTGGGTGGCCCTCTCTTGGTAGATTTGTTGTGGTGCCATATTCTTTCATTTTTTTAATAATGAATTTAATGGTGCTCCGTGGGATATTCAGAATGTCGGATATATATATATATATTTTTTATATATATTTAAAAAAAAAAAAAAATTATCCCCAATTTCATGGTGTCCAATTGTTGTAGTACCTACTATCTTGTCTCATCGCTACAACTCCCGTACGGGCTTCGGTATAGAAGAAGGTTGAAAGTCATGCGTCCTCCGAAACACAACCCAACCTAGCCGCACTGCTTCTTAACACAGCGCGCATCCAACCCGGAAGCCAGCCGCACCAATATGTCGGAGGAAACACCGTGCACCTAGCTAGCTGGCTAACATTAGCAAGGTGAGGGGTAAACTGTAACTGGCCACTATATTTCCTGTTGCTGTGAGAAGCTGTATCTTTAACAACAAGTCCCCCTCAACAGTAAGAGAGATGGGGTGAGATCCCACCACTTTTAATACAGCTATTCTTCCTCCATTTACAGATGAAACAATAGAGATGCTTCATACTTTGGGATCATATGAGGCGAATCCTATCTTCCACTTAAGTCAAATGTAGACATTGTCCTTCAATGATGTCAATTTGGAGACAAAATAAAACTGAAGTGATACTTCAGGATTTTGGCCCTTTATCTACTTCCCCAGAGACAGACAAGCTTGTAGAGGACATTTTTATGACTGTATCCCGTATGAAGGAAGTTAGCGGTAGTTTTGCCATGACTGGAGGTGAATGGCATGCTAGCAGATACCGAGGAAATCAGCTCCTATTGATTTTAATTTTGGAAATCTGTTCCCAAGTATAATAGAGAGACACACTAACGTAAGAAAGGTTTGAAATTATTACGTTTTAGTCACATTTGATATTTATTTGGGCTTTTGTAGTCAATTTGCAAATTATGTTCCTGCCCCTGATCATTCGCTCAAGACAAAACCTTGGAATCTACCAGATGATCCCTGCACCAGATGGTTCATGTTCGATTGTGTCTCATTGATGATGATATGTACAGTACCTGTGTCCACAGAACCTGATAACTCAGGGAAGAGATCCTCCAGAGTTGCTGCAGTGTGTCTGGGGCTGCTGTGTGTTCTACTTGCTGGGATCATAGGCCTGTCTGTCTACTGTAAGTCTGAAGTTATAGTTCCTACAATTCAGTTCTGTGACTATCTCTTTTAATTATAAACTTTGTTGTTGTTGTAACAGATTATGGGGTTTATAAGAGTTTCTTAGCCTATAAAACCAACTCATCTGCAGAGAGAGACCAGCTACAGACCAGCTACAACAACCTGACTACTGAGAGAGGCCAGCTACAGACCAGCTACAACAACCTGACTACTGAGAGAGACCAGCTACAGACCAGTTACAACAACCTGGCTAAACAGATAGAACAGCTACAGACTGAGAGAGATTTTCTTAGGGGGTGGCTTACCAATTGCAGTGAGTAAACCTACAGTAATAAATTATAATTAATCCCACAAACATGATCATGAGTCTGTATTCTTATATTAAGTTTAGTTTGTGAGTTGAAGGAAATTCATGTCAATCATCTTGTAGAACAAACCTGTCCTGCTGGCTGGCAGAAGTTTGAATCCAGCTGGTACTTCCTGTCTACTGAGACTAAAACCTGGAAGGAGAGCAGAGAGGATTGTCTGGAGAGAGGAGCAGACCTGGTGATCATAAACAGTGATAAGGAACAGGTGAGAGAGACAGAGAGAGAGAGAGAGAGAGAGAGAGAGAGAGAGACAGAGAGAGAGAGAGAGAGAGAGAGAGAGAGAGAGAGAGAGAGAGAGAGAGAGAGCGAGAGCGAGAGCGAAAATACAATGTTGTGTAAAAGATAATATAATATAATTATATATATTATATATATATATATATATATATATTATATTATATATATATTATATATATTTTTCAACAACAGAAATTTCTCTTTGACCTCAAGAGGAGAGTCTGGATTGGTCTGACCGATTCTGTTAATGAGGGGACCTGGAAATGGGTGGACGGCACCCCACTGACCACAGGGTGAGAGATGATAACTAATCTGTCAATAAGGCTCCATAAAAATTTTTTCAATAGAGGTCATTGATGATACCAGTCAATACAATTACAGTGCCTTGCGAAAGTATTCGGCCCCCTTGAACTTTGCGACCTTTTGCCACATTTCAGGCTTCAAACATAAAGATATAAAACTGTATTTTTTTGTGAAGAATCAACAACAAGTGGGACACAATCATGAAGTGGAACGACATTTATTGGATATTTCAGACTTTTTTAACAAATCAAAAACTGAAAAATTGGGCGTGCAAAATTATTCAGCCCCTTTACTTTCAGTGCAGCAAACTCTCTCCAGAAGTTCAGTGAGTATCTCTGAATGATCCAATGTTGACCTAAATGACTAATGATGATAAATACAATCCACCTGTGTGTAATCAAGTCTCCGTATAAATGCACTTGCACTGTGATAGTCTCAGAGGTCCATTAAAAGCGCAGAGAGCATCATGAAGAACAAGGAACACACCAGGCAGGTCCGAGATACTGTTGTGAAGAAGTTTAAAGCCGGATTTGGATACAAAAAGATTTCCCAAGCTTTAAACATTCCAAGGAGCACTGTGCAAGAGATAATATTAAAATGGAAGGAGTATCAGACCACTGCAAATCTACCAAGACCTGGCCGTCCCTCTAAACTTTCAGCTCATACAAGGAGAAGACTGATCAGAGATGCAGCCAAGAGGCCCATGATCACTCTGGATGAACTGCAGAGATCTACAGCTGAGGTGGGAGACTCTGTCCATAGGACAACAATCAGTCGTATATTGCTTTATGGCCTTTATGGAAGAGTGGCAAGAAGAAAGCCATTTCTTAAAGATATCCATAAAAAGTGTCGTTTAAAGTTTGCCACAAGCCACCTGGGAGACACACCAAACATGTGGAAGAAGATGCTCTGGTCAGATGAAACCAAAATTGAACTTTTTGGCAACAATGCAAAACGTTATGTTTGGCGTAAAAGCAACACAGCTGAACACACCATCCCCACTGTCAAACATGGTGGTGGCAGCATCATTGTTTGGGCCTGCTTTTCTTCAGCAGGGACAGGGAAGATGGTTAAAATTGATGGGAAGATGGATGGAGCCAAATACAGGACCATTCTGGAAGAAAACCTGATGGAGTCTGCAAAAGACCTGAGACTGGGACGGAGATTTGTCTTCCAACAAGACAATGATCCAAAACATAAAGCAAAATCTACAATGGAATGGTTCAAAAATAAACATATCCAGGTGTTAGAATGGCCAAGTCAAAGTCCAGACCTGAATCCAATCGAGAATCTGTGGAAAGAACTGAAAACTGCTGTTCACAAATGCTCTCCATCCAACCTCACTGAGCTCGAGCTGTTTTGCAAGGAGGAATGGGAAAAAAATTCAGTCTCTCGATGTGCAAAACTGATAGAGACATACCCCAAGCGACTTACAGCTGTAATCGCAGCAAAAGGTGGCGCTACAAAGTATTAACTTAAGGGGGCTGAATAATTTTGCACGCCCAATTTTTCAGTTTTTGATTTGTTAAAAAAGTTTTAAATATCCAATAAATGTCGTTCCACTTCATGATTGTGTCCCACTTGTTGTTGATTCTTCACAAAAAAATACAGTTTTATATCTTTATGTTTGAAGCCTGAAATGTGGCAAAAGGTCGCAAAGTTCAAGGGGGCCGAATACTTTCGCAAGGCACTGTAACTATGAAAAATGTATACATAACATTTCCGATTGTGATGTTCCAACTGTGACATCTAACTGGTATTAACCATGATATCTGACTGCTTTTAACCCTGTAGGTACTGGTATTAACCATGATATCTGACTGTTTTTAACCCTGTAGGTACAGGTATTAACCATGATATCTGACTGTTTTAACCCTGAAGGTACTGGTATGCCAAACAGCCTGATAATACAGGTCCTAATGGAGACGAGGACTGTGCTGAGATACACAAAGATCAGAGTCCTCTGAAGGCATGGAATGACTTGTCATGTGACAGCATAATCAACTGGGTTTGTGAGAAAGAGTTTTAACCATAACAACATGCTGTAACACATACAGTAGACTCCAGTGCATCTCTCTCTCTCTCTCTCTCTCTCTCTCTCTCTGTCTCTCTCTCTCTCTCTCTCTCTCTCTCTCTCTCTCTCTTTCTCTCTCTCTCTCTCTCTCTCTGTGTCTCTCTCTGTGTCTCTCTCTCTCTCTCTCTCTCTCTCTCTCTCTCTCTCTCTCTTTCTCTCTCTCTCTCTCTCTCTCTCTCTCTCTGTGTCTCTCTCTGTGTCTCTCTCTCTCTCTCTCTCTCTCTCTCTCTCTCTCTCTCTCTCTCTCAAACCCATGCACACAAATGTTGTATTTGTTTGTATTAGTATATTAATAAATGTCCTGCTTATTTCCTGACATTATAGCTTCCTGTTTACCAGAGTCAACATGAAGTTAGTACACTTGACTTTGTTCACACTGTATGCGGTGCATTTGGTCATTTCCAATTAAATACATTCTTCTTACTTGCTACAGATATTTACAATCTACAATTTAGGCCTGGTGATGACATTCTGAACAGTACCAAACCACCTTTACATACACTGTATAGGAGGTGACTGTATCACCAATCAATGAGTGTAGTAGAGATATCAAAGGGTATCAAAGGATGTAAATGAATCATCTTTGACAATCAGTCTTTGTTGTCAAGTTACATATCAAGTGCTCATATTTGACTGCTGTTCCCCTATATGGGTCCTAAAAGAGGGAAGTGAAGTTGATATTTTCAGTGGTTTAACCAGCTGTCACTCAAAACGCCTCAACCAATTAGGTTCATAACGAGAGAGGAGAGCCCTGGTGGTTTATGTTGTCACCTCATCTTCACTGGTTAAGACTACCCACCCTCAATATCCACTTGGAGCAGTTTGTAGTGTCACATCTATTGTCTGGACATTCTAATGACCCATTATTATAGTCCTGGACCTACTGAACATGTTGATGTATATTTTGGGGTAAACAAAGATGCCCAGGGTCCCTGCTCATCTGTGTGAACGTGCCTCAGGCATGCTGTAAGGAGGCATGAGGTCTGCAGATGTGGCCAGGTCAGTAAATTGCAATGTCCGTACTGTGAGACGCCTAAAACAGCGCTACAGGGAGACAGGACAGACAGCTGATCGTCCTCGCAGCGGCAGGCCACGTGTAACAACACCTGCACAGGATCGGTACATCCGAAAATCACACCTGCGTGACAGGTACAGGATGGCAACAACAACTGCCCGAGTTACACCAGGAATGCACAATCCCTCCATCAGTGCTCAGACTGTCCGCAATAGGCTGAGAGAGGCTGGACTGAGGGCTTGTAGGCCTGTTGTAAAGGCAGGTCCTCACCAGACATCACCGGCAACAACATCGCCTATGGGCACAAACCCACCGTCGCTGGACCAGACATGACTGTCAAAAAGTGCTCTTCATTGACGAGTCACAGTTTTGTCTCACCAGGGGTGATGGTCGGATTTGCGGTTATAGTCGAAGGAATGAGCGTTACACCGAGGCCTGTACTCTGGAGCGGGATCGATTTGGAGGTGAAGGGTCCATCATGGTCTGGGGCGGTGTGTCACAGCATCATTGGACTGAGCTTGTTGTCATTGCAGGCAATCTCAACGCTGTGCGTTACAGGGAAGACATCCTTCTCCCTCATGTGGTACCCTTCCTGCAGGCTCATCCTGTCATGACCCTCCAACATGACAATGCCACCAGCCATACTGCTCTTTCTGTGCGTGACTTCCTGCAGCAATGCCAGTGTTCTGCCATGGCCAGCGAAGAGCCCGTATCTCAATCCTATTGAGCCTGTCTGGGACCTGTTGGATCGGAGGGTGAGGGCCATAAACACAGTTGACAGTGAGAAGACGTTTCTTTTTTTGCTGAGTTTGTGTTAACTGTCACGACTTCTGCCGAAGTCGAAGCCTCTCCTTGTTCGGGCGGTGTTCGGCGGTCGACGTTTCCGGTCTTCTAGCCATCATTGATCCATTTTTCATTTTCCATTGGTTTTGTATTTGTCTTCCTACACACCTGGTTTCAATCCCATTCATCACCTGTTGTGTATTTAACCCTCTGTTTCCCCTCATGTCTTTGTCAGAGATTGTTTGTATGTCAGTGTTGTATATATTATTTGTATTGGTGTGCGACGGGTCCTCGTACCCATTGTTGTTATTTGTTAGATTTAGTGTTTGGAGTATGTTTCGTTCATTGTTATTAAATAACTCCATTACACTCAGTTTGATTCTCCAGCGCCTGACTTCCCTGCCACCTATACACACGACTCTGACATTAACAGCTAGCCTTTGTTCTCCACATCTCCTCTATGATCTATATCTTCCTGGTATGACAGTGTCCTGTCCATCATCACAAATAGAAAGTCCCATTCCCTGGGCAGGAGGACTGTGTTGAGTTAAACTCTGGACAAGATGAACATGTAGAGACATGGAATGACTTATAATGTTCTGCAGAAAATGGTTTAACAATAACCACTGTAACAATCTCTCACACGCACACATGCACACAAGTATACAAACTTGTTATATTTTTTTGCATTAGCATAGCCACAACTACCCGTGTCATTTTGTTGATACTTCCCTAGAGTTAACAGAGACAGAGATGTCACTAGAATCAGAGACTTAACGTATAGAGGTCTTACAGTTGACGTACGACACCTCCTGGTGACCATGTTGGAAGACCTCCACATTAATTCTAGAAGCAGAAACTTAACGTATAGAGAGGTCTTACAGTTGATGTACGACACCTCCTGGTGACCATGTTGGAAGACCTCCACATTAATTCTAGAAGCAGAGACTTAACGTATAGTAGACCTACATAGAAAGAAAGACCAGGCATTGTTAAAGATGTCAAAGCTCTTCTAATCGAAACCAGATATGAACAAGAAGGTCAAGTTTGACAGAGGTGAGATGGAGGAGAGGATTGTGGATGTCTATGTCAGTGCAGACACCCTGAGAGACGGTGAGACCAGCACCAAGAGAGAAGAGACAGCAGACACTGCCCCTGATAATGGATCAGGAGACCAGCGCTCAGGTATCCAAGTGAATTGCTTATCACCTAGTTGTAAGAAGTGCTGGTTACTAGGCCTATTTACCTGGTGTTAAAACAAATAAAAAAGGAAGTGGGATACCTAGAGTCAGTTGTTGTCTTCTGCATTTAACCCAACCTCTCTGAATCAGAGGTGAAGGGAGCTGCCGTAATCAACATCATTGGCACCCAGGGAACAGAGGGTTAACTGCCTTGTTACGGGGCAGAATGGCAGATCTTTACCTTGTCAGCCTAACTCTCCTACCTGCCAGTCTACCTACCACCTTACCTAGTAACTGTGTGTTTATACTTTGTAGATAACAGAGCCATCAAAGATTCTGATGATAAAAGGATCAACTTGTTCCAGAGATTTTCCCTTTATAAGACAAACGCAACTGCAGAGAGAGACCAGCTACAGACCAAATACAACAATTTGACTAAAGACAGATACCGGCTAAAGACCAGATACAATACTGATGAGAAAGGACAAATACAAGCTAAGGTTTTTGTGACAGGTGAGATATAAACTGTGATAAAATAGAAGTCAAATCAACAGTAGTTATATATCAATGGGTTTATGAGTATAAAGATACTGGCTAAGTTTCTCAATGTGTTCAACTTTGCTCTTCAACAGAGCAGCAATGTCAGGAGGGATGGAGATACTTTGACTCCAGTTTGTACTTCCTGTCTTCTGAGAAGAAAAACTGGGAGGAGAGCAGACAGGACTGCCTGGAGAGAGGAACAGGTGAGAGAGAGAGAGACAGAGACAGAGAGAGAAACAGAGAAAGAGAGAGAGTCAGAGACACAGAGAGAGAGAAAGAAGGGGTGAGTGACTGATTGCCAGGAAGTCAGGCGCAGAAGAGCAGAGAAGGGTGATAACAGGAGAACTTTAATAGTCATCGCATCACCCTGGCCCAAAGGCACAGGCGAGGCAGCACAAAGCACAACCACGGTAACATGAACCGGATAAACAAAACAAACAAACCAAGGTTTGAAACAAATCTAGCGCAAGTCAGCCTGTAGCGTAACACCCTACACAAAGAACAATTCCACACACAGACATGGGGGAAACAGAGGGTAATATACATTAAGTCTGATGAGGGAATGTGAACCAGGTGTGCGGGAAAACAAGACAAAACAAATGGAAAATGAAAGGTGGAGATGCGATGACTAGAAGACTGATGACGTCGACTGCTGAACGCTACCCGAACAAGGAGAGGGACAGACTTCGGTGGAAGTGGTGACAGAGAGAGAGGTTGAGCAAATATTTTCATCAGTACACTAATATGTGGGTTGAAATATGTTAAAAGTTTTTATCTTTCTCAAAAACATACATTTGTCTTCAACCTCCACATGAGAGCCTGGATTGGTCTGACTGACTCTGTTACTGAGGAGGTCTGGAAGTGGGTGGATGGCACATCACTGACCACAGGGTGACAGATTTGACCATTTTACCTTGTGATATGGAGATACAAAACAACAGTGATGTATTGCTTCCAATCATATTCATCAAAATGTGTGTTTAAAAATAATGAATGTAATTCAATGAGATCTATAGATGTATTATAGATAGCAGGTAATATTTATAAATGAAAATGTAATTGAAAGAGTAAAATAAAAAATGTATTGATGGTCCATTCTTGATAATGGTCTGATCATCTTACAGAGTGTGTCTGTAAAACTGAGAACACATAGGACTATGTACATTATTGAGGAGGATGTTTGTACCACAGTGTCTGACTGTCTGGTTCTCTGTGTTGTTTAGGTACTGGGGGAAAGGACAGCCTGATGATAGAGTGCAGGAGGACTGTGTTGAGATTTACTATGGACAAGATGACCAAGTAAAGACATTAAACTGGATCTGTGAGAAAGTGGTGAAACAATAACCTACTGTTGGAGAATACAATCCTAGGGGAGTGACCTTGGACCTTCTCCTGTATTAGGGTTGAAATGAGGAGATGAATCTGTTTGGCTGAGTGTATGTAGACATACTGTACTCTGTAAAATGCTTCTTCATTCCTTTTGTTAGAAACATGTCATGTGATTTGCAGTAGGCTTATGCTTAGTAAAAAAAGGTGGGACAAATTATTAACCTGTTTATGACTTTAATAATAAGAATAACAAAGTTACAAATTAATAAATAAAGGAACAATGTTCTTTAACAAGGTTTACCAGCTTCCTGATTGAATGGGATTGGATACTTTAAACAGTATGAACTGGACACACAGAGGGCAGAACAGTACTGAGAGGACACACACACACACACACACACACACACACACACACACACACACACACACACACACAAAACAAACAAATGCTAATGAAAGCCATGAAAGCCACTAGTCTGTGAGTGTATTGCTATCTAATTACACTATATCTATAAGGGCTCAGGGCCAGACCCACATGCAGACACGGGAGGCAGATGGTTTGAGTGTTTGATATTTATTAGTTCCAAAAGGGGTAGGCAAGAGAATATTCATGGACAGTCAAAATATCAAAACCAGATCAGAGTTCAAGAGGTACAGAGTGGCAGGCAGGCTCGAGCTCAGGGCAGGCAGGCTGGTCAGGCAGGCGGGTACAGAGTCCAGAAAACAGGCAAGGGTCAAAACTAACAGGAGGACTAGCAAAAGAGTGAATATCAAAAACAGGAGCACGGGAAAACATGCTGGTTGACTTGAAACAGACAAGACCAACTGGCACAGAGAGACAGGAAACACGGGGATAAATACACTGGGGAAAATAAGTGACACTTTGAGGGGGTGGAGACAATCACAAGGACAGGTGAAACAGATCAGGGCGTGACAATATCAGACTTTCACAACAAGGTCCAAATTCAGATGTTATCTGTGTACAGCAGCGAAGTTCCTCCTCTGTTATAGACCAGTTACAACAACCTGACCGACTGAGGAGAGGCCATCTTCAGGCAAAGCTTTGTTACTAAGTTTCTCAAAGTGTTGTCATGACGTTGCCCTCTTTGAGTACAGCGAGCACCATCCCCCGCTCTCTGCTTCTACAACCAGAAGGAAGACCCTGCCTCCTGGACACACAGTATTAGAGAGAGGGTAAACTTTCACAGAGGACAAAGGAAATCCTTCCACCTCACAGAACTTGAGGTAAGAACACATTTCATGTTCCAGAGAAAGTGTAAAAGATCGGAGAAGAATCCAGCTACGAACTGGTGCGTTTGTCACATTTTGGGAAGCTCATGAGAAACGGTGTGGCCACATTACCATAATGCTGTTTATATAATAGCCTCAGATAAGAGGTTTACATCTAATTGTTGTATAAGATGAATGAGTGAGGATGATACTGTTTGAATAATGGTGTAATATGATTGTGGACTGTTTAATGAAGAAAAATACAATTCCCTTTTGATTTGAACTAAATCAGAGGACTCCCCCTAGGCCAGTTAGGGTCAGACATCCTGGGACAGCCTTTTCTGCCATTCTGGATAAAACCCCACTTTGAGAAATTATCACCAGACCATGTTTTTCTCCATTAGGGGAGGACTAAGGTTGTAGACCAAGCTTACCTCAATTACGAGAGGGCTAAAGGTGTAGACCATTGCTGAATCTTTTAACCATACCACGTGGTTAAACTCTTAGAATATCGATGCAGACAGAATGAGAACAAGTCTTTGATACTAATTACTAGTCTGCAGCTAGGAATTCGGCATCAGTGAACGCGAAGAACGACAACCGCCGAAACATCCATTCTATAACGAATGTCACTTTGAACTATCCCCTCTAACCAAGACAGAGTGAGAGAGGGAGAGACGGAGAATTCTACAAAAGAAAGACTTTTCACCAGCGATCAAGATGACACATTAAGCGTAAATATATATATTGATTGCAATTGTTCCCAAATGAGTGAGCGTTCATGTGTAAGGGATTAGCATTTTAATTGTTATAATTAACTCTGCTCCCTTGTCTAACAAGCTGCCATGCCAGTTCAGCCCACTAGGGCACATTCTATCATTTCATGTAACCATATTTACTGTTTGTTTATGCATTTCAGTGAATTACTTAGTTAGTAATAAATAAATTATTTAAGACAATTGATGTATGGATAACTCATAGTGAAGACTGGATTCGTGCAGATAACCATCAATTTACTACGTTTGGAATGAGACTAACGTGAGGTAAAACAAATAATTAATTAATCAGAAGGCTATTGATCAGATATGAAAATATCTGAAAGGTTATATTGGGAAATTATAACTTTGTAATCTGAATACTTTCCTTGGTGCCCCTATTTCCTAGTTAATTATGACACGCTTCAAGACTGCTTCAATCAAGTGGATTGGGATATGTTCCGCATTGCGGCTGTACCTGTAGTTAGTACTACATCCACCCAGGTCTCTGTCACCAACACTACAGCTGTATCTGTAGTTAGTACTACATCCAACCAGGTCTCTGTCAAAAACACTACAGCTGTACCTGTAGTTAGTACTACATCCACCCAGGTCTCTGTCACCAACACTACAGCTGTACCTGTAGTTAGTACTACATCCACCCAGGTCTCTGTCACCAACACTACAGCTGTACCTGTAGTTAGTACTACATCCACCCAGGTCTCTGTCACCAACACTACAGCTGTACCTGTAGTTAGTACTACATCCACCCAGTATCTGTCACCAACACTACAGCTGTACCTGTAGTTAGTACTACATCCACCCAGGTCTCAGTCACCAACACTACAGCTGTACCTGTAGTTAGTACTACATCAACCCAGGGCTCTGTCACCAACACTACAGCTGTACCTGTAGTTAGTACTACATCCACCCAGGTCTCTGTCACCAACACTACAGCTGTACCTGTAGTTAGTACTACATCCACCCAGGTCTCTGTCACCAACACTACAGCTGTACCTGTAGTTAGTACTACATCCACCCAGGTCTCTGTCACCAACACTACAGCTGTACCTGTAGTTAGTACTACATCCACCCAGGCCTCTGTCACCAACACTACAGCTGTACCTGTAGTTAGTACTACATCCACCCAGGTCTCTGTCACCAACACTACAGCTGTACCTGTAGTTAGTACTACATCCACCCAGGTCTCTGTCACCAACACTACAGCTGTACCTGTAGTTAGTACTACATCCACCCAAGTCTCTGTCACCAACACTACAGCTGTACCTGTAGTTAGTACTACATCAACCCAGGTCTCTGTCACCAACACTACAGCTGTACCTGTAGTTAGTACTACATCCACCCAGGCCTCTGTCACCAACACTACAGCTGTACCTGTAGTTAGTACTACATCCACCCAGGTCT
Source organism: Oncorhynchus mykiss (assembly GCF_013265735.2). Classification (NCBI taxonomy): domain Eukaryota; kingdom Metazoa; phylum Chordata; class Actinopteri; order Salmoniformes; family Salmonidae; genus Oncorhynchus; species Oncorhynchus mykiss. The sequence continues at coordinate 71,711,510 of NC_048574.1, forward strand.
CTGTCACCAACACTACAGCTGTACCTGTAGTTAGTACTACATCCACCCAGGTCTCTGTCACCAACACTACAGCTGTACCTGTAGTTAGTACTACATCCACCCAAGTCTCTGTCACCAACACTACAGCTGTACCTGTAGTTAGTACTACATCCACCCAGGTCTCTGTCACCAACACTACAGCTGTACCTGTAGTTAGTACTACATCCACCCAGGTCTCTGTCACCAACACTACAGCTGTACCTGTAGTTAGTACTACATCCACCCAGGTCTCTGTCACCAACACTACAGCTGTACCTGTAGCTAGTACTACATCCACCCAGGTCTCTGTCACCAACACTACAGCTGTACCTGTAGTTAGTACTACATCCACCCAGGTCTCTGTCACCAACACTACAGCTGTACCTGTATTTCGTGCTACATCCACCCAGGTCTCTGTCACCAACACTACAGCTGTACCTGTAGTTAGTACTACATCCACCCAGGTCTCTGTCACCAACACTACAGCTGTACCTGTAGTTAGTACTACATCCTCCCAGGTCTCTGTCACCAACACTACAGCTGTACCTGTAGTTAGTACTACGTCCACCAGAGGGCCACATTTGACTCTGTCCCTGTATCTAAGGATCTGTGTGATGCTTTCTCTCCTCCTGTGGAATAGAGTAGAGCTGTATAATAGTTCATGTAGGTAGATGTCATGTGGAACAATGGAATCTGTGCAGAGAGAGTTGTGTCATTAGATGTAACTAGTATGTATTTGTTATGTTGTACTGAAAGACAGGGTGGAGATATGAACTTCTTGTCATAAAACATGTGAAGTGTTTTCATTATATTTTCTATTCTATTAAATCTCAAACTGAATCTATGGAGATATTGTCAGAACTTCTATTTTTCATTCTGATGAAATCTTCACAGTCAGCATAGATAGGACAAAGACCCTGATATGATCATTGTTGCCATTCACACTCCTTGGCAGATCTAGGATCAGGATCACACAGATCTAGGATCAGCTTTCCTTCCCCCAAACCTAACCTTAACCATTTGTTGTGGAAATGCAAAACTGACCTAAGATCAGTGTCTAGGGACAACTTCCCCCTACACCACCAGTCACAGAGTGAGATTCATAATGTGTTCTCCATTTGAAGGCTGGGGGTGCTGTAAACTCAGTCAGGATATATGTAGTGTATATGTCAATTAACAGGATCCCAATTTATTTTAGCAGATCCAATGTTGGGTCCCTGTCAATTCACACATACATAATGTTTTTTTTTCACTGATTAGAAACTAAAGCTGGAACAAGTCACATGGTGGCCAATGTTGTGTGGATTTGACAGTTTCCCCTTCACTGTGGTTGACAGTTTAAAAAATAGTGACATTACCATTAGTTACACAGACGCAGGACAGTGCAGGGACAAGACACAGAGTTGAGGTTAGAAGTAGAAGTTACTGCATTTCACACCAACTGTTTAATTATGTCAGAGGGAGTCTATGAAATCCCAGATGGATTTGAAGAAGACGAGCCTGATACAATGAAGAACACAGACATTGATGGAAAATTATATGCCAACGTAAGAGCCTTCAAGCCCAGTCCAAGACATGGAGTTGTTGCTTCAGGTAAGATTCCATACGCACACGCACACGCACACGCACACGCACACGCACACACTTACTTTAATCATTTGTAATTCAGTACATGTTCAGTGGTGGAAGAGACCCTCTGGAGTTGCTGCAGTGTGTCTGGGGCTGCTGTGTGTTCTCCTACTGGCTGGGATCATAGGCCTGTCTGTCTACTGTAAGTTTAGTATGTTGTCACTGAGAATTAAGGAGCCTACTTAATTATACTTAATCATCAATGGTGTTTTAGTTACATGTTTGATAAACCTTTCCCTTTTACAGATGGAGTCATTGATAATCACAACTCAACACAGAGAGACCAGCTACAGACCAGTTACAACACCCTGACTAAAGAGAGAGACCAGCTACAGGACAGCAACAGCCTTCTGACTAAAGAGAGAGACCAGCTACAGACCAGTTACAACACCCTGACTAAAGAGAGAGACCAGCTACAGACCAGTTACAACACCCTGACTAAAGAGAGAGAACAGCTACAGACCAGTTACAACACCCTGACTAAAGAGAGAGACCAGCTACATTCTGACAGACTTTTTCTTAGCGGGAGGCTTACCAATCTCAGTGAGTAAACCTACAGTAATAAATTATTATTATTATCGTGTGTCTGTATTTTTTCATTAAGTGTACATCGTGATAAGTTGAAGGAAATTCATGTTTTCATCTTGAAGAACAAACCTGTCCTGAAGGCTGGCAGAAGTTTGAATCCAGTTGGTACTTCCTGTCTACTGAGACTAAAACCTGGAATGAGAGCAGAAAGGACTGTCTGGAGAGAGGAGCAGACCTGGTGATCATAAACAGTGATAAGGAACAGGTGAGAGAGAGAGAGAGAGAGAGAGAGAGAGAGAGCGAGAGAGCGAGAGAGAGAGAGAGAGAGAGGATATGGGTGTACAGTGGGTAGATATGATCAAATATATTTATCTTTCTCAACAACAGGAGTTTCTCTTCAACCTCAACAAGGGAGTCTGGATTGGTCTGACTGACTCTGTTACTGAGGGGAACTTGATATGGGTGGACGGCACCCCACTGACGACCCCAAGGTAATATACTACTGCTCTAATAACACTGACCACCCCAAGGTAATATACTACTGTTATAATAACACTGACCAACCCAAGGTAATATACTACTGCTCTAATAACACTGACCCCTCCAAGGTAATATACTACTGTTATAATAACACTGACCACCCCAAGGTAATACACTACTGTTATAATAACACTGACCAACCCAAGGTAATATATTACTGCTCTAATAACACTGACCACCCCAAGGTAATATACTACTGCTCTAATAACACTGACCACCCCAAGGTAATATATTACTGCTCTAATAACACTGACCAACCCAAGGTAATATACTACTGTTATAATAACACTGACCACCCCAAGGTAATATATTACTGCTATAATAACACTGACCACCCCAAGGTAATATACTACTGCTATAATAACACTGACCACCCCAAGGTAATATACTACTGCTCTAATAACACTGACCAACCCAAGGTAATATACTACTGTTATAATAACACTGACCCCTCCAAGGTAATATATTACTGCTCTAATAACACTGACCCCTCCAAGGTAATATACTACTGCTCTAATAACACTGACCAACCCAAGGTAATATACTACTGTTATAATAACACTGACCCCTCCAAGGTAATATACTACTGTTATAATAACACTGACCACCCCAAGGTAATATACTACTGCTCTAATAACACTGACCAACCCAAGGTAATATACTACTGTTATAATAACACTGACCACCCCAAGGTAATATATTACTGTTATAATAACACTGATCACCCCAAGGTAGTATACTACTGCTCTAATAACACTGACCAACCCAAGGTAATATACTACTGTTATAATAACACTGACCACCCCAAGGTAATATACTACTGCTCTAATAACACTGACCAACCCAAGGTAATATACTACTGTTATAATAACACTGACCACCCCAAGGTAATATACTACTGCTCTAATAACACTGACCAACCCAAGGTAATACACTACTGCTCTAATAACACTGACCACCCCAAGGTAATATACTACTGCTCTAATAACACTGACCAACCCAAGGTAATACACTACTGTTATAATAACACTGACCACCCCAAGGTAATATACTACTGTTATAATAACACTGACCACCCCAAGGTAATATACTACTGTTATAATAACACTGACCACCCCAAGGTAATATACTACTGCTCTAATAACACTGACCAACCCAAGGTAATATATTACTGCTCTAATAACACTGACCAACCCAAGGTAATACACTACTGCTCTAATAACACTGACCAACCCAAGGTAATATACTACTGCTCTAATAACACTGACCACCCCAAGGTAATATACTACTGCTCTAATAACACTGACCACCCCAAGGTAGTATACTACTGTTATAATAACACTGACCACCCCAAGGTAGTATACTACTGTTATAATAACACTGACCACCCCAAGGTAATATACTACTGTTATAATAACACTGACCACCCCAAGGTAATACACTACTGCTCTAATAACACTGACCAACCCAAGGTAATATACTACTGTTATAATAACACTGACCACCCCAAGGTAATATATTACTGTTATAATAACACTGACCAACCCAAGGTAATACACTACTGTTATAATAACACTGACCACCCCAAGGTAATATATTACTGTTATAATAACACTGACCAACCCAAGGTAATATACTACTGCTCTAATAATACTGACCACCCCAAGGTAGTATACTACTGTTATAATAACACTGACCACCCCAAGGTAGTATACTACTGTTATAATAACACTGACCACCCCAAGGTAATATACTACTGTTATAATAACACTGACCACCCCAAGGTAATATACTACTGCTATAATAACACTGACCACAGTGATATCTGACTGTTGTTCACCCTGTAGGTACTGGTATTAACCATGATATCTGACTGTTTTTAACCCTGTAGGTACTGGTATTAACCATGATATCTGACTGTTTTTAACCCTGTAGGTACTGGTATTAACCATTAACCACTGTTTTTAACCCTGTAGGTACTGGTATTAACCATTAACCACTGTTTTTAACCCTGTAGGTACTGGTATTAACCATTAACCACTGTTTTTAACCCTGTAGGTACTGGTATTAACCATGATATCTGACTGTTGTTAACCCTGTAGGTACTGGTATTAACCATTAACCACTGTTTTTAACCCTGTAGGTACTGGTCTTAACCATGATATCTGACTGTTGTTAACCCTGTAGGTACTGGTATTAACCATTAACCACTGTTGTTAACCCTGTAGGTACTGGCATTAACCATGATATCTGACTGTTTTTAACCCTGTAGGTAATGGTATTAACCATGATATCTGACTGTTGTTAACCCTGTAGGTACTGGTATTGACCATTAACCACTGTTTTTAACCCTGTAGGTACTGGTATTAACCATTAACCACTGTTTTTAACCCTGTAGGTACTGGTATTAACCATTAACCACTGTTTTTAACCCTGTAGGTACTGGCCTCCACATCAGCCTGATAATGGTGATGGCAAACCAGAATATGGTGAGGAGGACTGTGTTCACATACGTGAAGAACAGAGTCCTCGAACGTCATGGAATGACTTGTCATGTGACAGCAAACTCAACTGGGTTTGTGAGAAAGTGCTTTAACATCACCATGACAACATTCTGTAACACATACAGTAGCCTACAGTGCACACAACTTCCTCCTTCATTCTCTCGCTCTCTCTCTCTCACGCACACACCCTAATTCACACACACGCACAAACACTTGCATGCATGCACGTACACAAACACACACACCTATTGTTGTATTTGTTTGAAGTATCATATTAATAAAAGTCCTACTTATTTCCTGTTTGTAACTTCCTGTGTACCAGTAGTTATGTTTCACACATCATCAGGTTCAACATGAATTCAGTACATTTGACTTTGTGCATTTACATAACTTCCAATTCAAATATATTCTACAGATATTTACATGCTCCAATTGAGTCCTGGTGATGACATTCTCAACAGTACCAAACCACCATTACATACACTGTATAGGAAGGAGGTGACTGTATCACCAATCAATGCGTGTAGTAGAGATATCAAACAATGTTACTTAATAATATTTAACAGTCAGTCTTTGTTGTGAAGTTACATATAAGCACAATATCAAATGCTCATATTTGACTGTTGTTCCCCCATATGGGTCCCAAAAGAGGGAAGGGAAGTGAAGTGGATATTTTCAGTGGTTCAACCAGCTGTCACTCAACCAATCAGGTTGATCCTCACTGGTTAAGCATACCCACCCTCAATATCCACTTGGAGCAGTTTGTAGTGTCACATCTATTGTCTGGACATTATAATGACCCATGTTTGTAGTCCTGGACCTACTGAACATGTTGATGTATATTTGGGAGTAAACAGAGGGTCCAAATCAGCAGAAAGGTGAAAGGAAGGAGGAGTTCTGGAAACTCCCTGAATTATCTTGGGGCTGTTACATATGATATTTAATATATGTTAACAACTAGTCTTTGTTCTCCACTTCCACTCTATGATCTATATCCTCCTGGTATGATAGTGTCCTGTCCATCATCACAAATAGCAAGTCCCATTCCCTGGGCAGGAGGACTGTGTTGACATATACTCTGGACAAGATGACCATGTAGAGACATGGAATGATTTATATTGTTCTGCAGAAAATGGTTTAACAATAACCACTGGAACAATCTCTCACACTCACAGACACAGCATGCCAACTTGTTATATTTTTGTATTAGCATAGCCACAACTACCCGTGTCATTTTGTTGATACTTCCCTAGAGTTAACACCTACAGTAGTCACACAGACAGACAAACAGATGATTCAGAGACAGATATATAACTAGAAGCAGAGACTTCATGTACAGAGGCCTTGCAGTTGACGTACGACACCTCCTGGTGGCCATGTTGGAGGACCACCACATTAATTCTAGAAGCAGAGACTTAATGTATAGTAGACCTACATAGACACCCTGAGAGACAGTGAGACCAGCACCAAGAGAGAAGAGACAGCAGACACTGCTCCTAATAATGGCCCAGGAGACCAGCACTCAGATAACACGCACGCACGCGCGCACACACACACACACACACACACACACACACACACACACACACACACACACACACACACACACACACACACACACACACACACACACACACACACACACAAAATAACAACTTAAAAGTCTCTTGTTTTTTCCACAGAGCCTGGTTGATCAGGGAAGAGACCCTTCCTAGTTGCTGCAGTGTGTCTGGGCTTGCTGTGTGTTCTACTGGCTGGGATCATAGGCCTGTCTGTCTACTGTGAGTTTGTGTCCAAGTTCATTGCTTATCACCAAGTTGTCAGAAGTGCTGGTTACTAAGCCTATTTACCTGCTGTTTTACCTAGTAACTATGTGTTTATACTGTGTAGATAACAGAGAAATCACTAAAAGGAACAACTTGTTCCAGAGTTTTTCCCTTTATAAAATCAACACAACTGAATAGAGAGACCAGCTACAGACCAGATACAACAACTTGACTAAAGAGAGAGACCAGTTACAGACCAGATACAACAACCTGACTAGAGAGAGAGACCAGTTACAGACCAGATACAACAACCTGACTAAAGAGAGAGACCAGTTACAGACCAGATACAACAACCTGACTAAAGAGAGATACCAGTTACAGACCAGATACAACATCCTGAATAATAAGAGAGACCAGTTACAGACCAGATACAACAACCTGAATAATAAGAGAGACCAGTTACAGACCAGATACAACAACCTGACTGAATAGAGAGACCAGCTTCAGACCAGATACAACAACCTGACTAGAGAGAGAGACCAGTTACAGACCAGATACAACAACCTGAATAATAAGAGAGACCAGTTACAGACCAGATACAACAACCTGAATAATAAGAGAGACCAGTTACAGACCAGATACAACAACCTGAATAATAAGAGAGACCAGTTACAGACCAGATACAACAACCTGACTAAAGAGAGAGACCAGTTATAGACCAGATACAACAACCTGACTAAAGAGAAAGGCCATATTCAGGAAAAGCTTTTTGTGATAGGTGAGATATAAACTCTGATAAATTAGAAGTAAAATCAACAGTAATTATATATCAGTGGGTTTATGAATATGAAGATACTTGCTTTGTTTCTCAATGTGTTCACCTTTGCTCTACAACAGAGCAGCATTTTCAAAAGGGATGGAGAAACTTTGACTACATTTTGTACTTCCTCTCTACTAAGAAGACAATCTGGGAGGAGAGAGAAGCAGTCCTGGTGATCATAAACAGCAGAAAGGAACAGGCGAGAAAGAGATAGAGAGGGAGGGAGGGAGATGGAGGTGAGAGAGAAGAGAGAGAGAGGTGAGAGAGTAGAGGAGAAGAGAGAGAGGAGAGAGAGGAGAGAGAGGGAGGGAGGGAGGGAGGGAGGGAGGAAGGGAGGGAGGGAGGGAGGTAGGGAGGGAGTCAGGGAGGGAGGGAGGGAGGGAGGGAGGGAGGGAGGGAGGGAGGGAGGGAGGGAGGGAGGGAGGGAGGGAGCGAGCGAGCGAGCGAGGGAGGTGAGAGAAGAGAGAGAAGAGAGAGAGGTGAGAGAGAATATATATATATATAGAGAGAGAGAGGAGAGAGGGAGGTGAGAGTTAAGAGAGAAGAGAGAGACAGAGGGGAGAGAGGGAGGTGAGAGGTGAGAGAGAAGAGAGAGAGATAGAGAGAGGGAGGAGAGAGAGAGAGAGAGAGAGAGAGAGAGAGAGAGGGAGGAGAGAGAGAGGACTGAAGAAGGGAGGGGAGAGGGGAGAGGGAGGAGAGAAGTGCTAGAGAAGAGAGAGAGAGGAGAGAGAGGGATAGGGAGAGAGGTGAGAGAAAGAGTGGGTGGAGAGGGAGGGGAGAGGTGAGAGAGAAGAGAGAGAGATAGAGAGAGAGAGGGGGGGGCAGACCTGGTGATCATAAACAGCATAGCGGAACAGGTGAGAGAGAGAGAGAGAGAGAGAGAGAGAGAGAGAGAGAGAGAGAGAGAGGTTGAGCAAGTATTTTCATCAGTACACTAATATGTGGGCAGTATTTTAAAATATATTAAAAGGGACAGTTTTTTATCTTTCTCAACAATTGACCATTTGTCTTCAACCTCCACCTGAGAGCCTGGGATGGTCTGACTGACTGTTACTGAGGAGACCTGGAAGTGGGTGGATGGCACATCACTGACCGCAGGGTGAGAGATTTGACCATTTTACCTTGTGATATGGAGATACAAAACAACAATGATGTATTTCTTCCAGTCATATTCATCAAAATGTATGTTTAAAACATGGATGTAATTCAATGAGAACTAGAGATGTATTATAGATAGCAGGTAATATTGACACATGAAAATGTAATTGAAAGAGTAAAATATAAAATGTATTGATGGTCCATTCTTGATAATGGTATGATCATCTTACAGAGTGTGTCTTTAAAACTGAGAACACATAGGACTGTGTACATTATTGAGGAGGATGTTTGTACCACAGTGTCTGACTCTCTGGTTCTCTGTGTTGTTTAGGTACTGGGGGAAAGGACAGCCTGATGATAGAGTGCAGGAGGACTGTGTTGAGATTTACTATGGACAAGCTGACCCTTTACAGACATGGAATGATGACAATTGTACCAAATATCATAACTGGATCTATGAGAAAGCGGTGGTACAATAACCTTCTGTCTGTCTGTCTGTCTGTCTGTCTGTCTGTCTGTCTGTCTGTCTGTCTGTCTGTCTGTCTGTCTGTCTGTCTGTCTGTCTGTCTGTCTGTCTCTCTTCTTTCCCATAGTTATTATGTTAATGGTTGTGTTGGTTCCACTTTTTTGGGCTCCATTATTTACTTAACGGATAAGGAATAGTTAAAATGTGCATATATAATTAGAATACAGCCGTAGACAGAAGTCAAAGATCAAACATCAGACATACAACTGATGTCTCTCCTGAGTTCTGCCCCGAACAAAAGAAAGACGCCATCTTATATACCAGAGGTCAGACCTTATGTTGTGATCTCCTATGTCAAAACCTGCATGTGCAGCTAAAGTTATTCTTAACACAAGGTTTCTGAGAACCTGTCTCAGCAGTATGCAAATCTGCCCTTGTTTTAGAGAAAAACAGGCACTGTCTCAGCAGTATGCAAATCTGCCCTTGTTTTAGAGAAAAACAGGCACTGTCTCAGCAGTATGCAAATCTGCCCTTGTTTTAGAGAAAAACAGGCACTGTCTCAGCAGTATGCAAATCTGCCCTTGTTTTAGAGAAAAACAGAACCTGTCTCAGCAGTATGCAAATCTGCCCTTGTTTTAGAGAAAAACAGAACCTGTCTCAGCAGTTTGCAAATCTGCCCTTGTTTTAGAGAAAAACAGGCACTGTCTCAGCAGTATGCAAATCTGCCCTTGTTTTAGAGAAAAACAGAACCTGTCTCAGCAGTATGCAAATCTGCCCTTGTTTTAGAGAAAAACAGAACCTGTCTCAGCAGTATGCAAATCTGCCCTTGTTTTAGAGAAAAACAGACGCTGTCTCAGCAGTATGCAAATCTGCCCTTGTTTTAGAGAAAAACAGACACTGTCTCAGCAGTATGCAAAGCTGCCCTTGTTTTAGAGAAAAACAGACACTGTCTCAGCAGTATGCAAATCTGCCCTTGTTTTAGAGAAAAACAGACACTGTCTCTCTCTGTCTCGCTATCACCCTCAGTCCCTTTTCTCACCTTTCCTCACAGACGCTGGGCGGTGGGTTTTGGCAGAAAGCTAGACACAGACAGAGGCCTCAATATTCAGCTATAGAGTGAGCAAAAGTACAATGGCACGAAAGCAAATTAGTAACAACATAATCAATGGTGGGGGTCTTTAGAAGACCCACAAAATCAAATGTAACCCTTCAGTTGGATAAAGTCCTGAATGGTTAAGTGATGATTCCACCTAGTGGTTTAAATGAGAGATGAACTCACCAAGGAGGTGAAATAATGGTATTATAGACTGTCTCAAAACACACTGGAGAATACAATCCTAGGGGAGGGACCTTGGACCTTCTCTCCCAATAGGGTTGATAGGAGGTGAGGAATTGAAGAAACACAAACTGAGATGAAGAAGAAAATTAAGAGAATGGCAGAAAGAAAATAAGAATAGTTATGTTAAGATTTAATAAAAGGAGTGTGTAGACATACCTTACTGGGTACACATTGGTTGAATCAACATTGTATCCATTTCATTTCAATAAAATTACGCTGAACCAATGTGCAATTGACATTGTATTGACGTCTCTGCCCAGTGGGACTTTACTCTGTAAAATGCTTGTATTAATAGTTTTCATTAGGAACATGTCATGTGATTTGCCATGTTCTAACACTGTGATTATTTTCAAGGCTCTGAAAGTCAACTAACAAGGAAACAATGTCCCAGCAGGAGAACTAGCTTCCTGATTGGATGTGATTGGATCAATAAAATAGTGTGATCTGAACACAACAGAGGTTAGATCTAAGAGGCACGTACACAAGCACACAAGCATCCACACACACACACAACACATACACACACTTCTGAATAACTCTTCACACTGATGTCAGTATGGATAGAGAACAGAGAGTATAGAAAGAAAAGAAGGCCCCTATAGGGCCATTGGTGGCTGGCCACGGAGCACAAACCATAACATGACTTCCTTATGAAGAATGACACAGACAGGCCTTGCAAAGTATAACTTCCAGTTTGATTTTGATTGGATACTTAAAACATTCTAGCAACTGTATAGGACCACAGACAGAGAGCAGAGAGCAGAGGTCTACAGTCAATAACGGATTACAAAAAGAAAACATACAGTAGATATTACCATTAGGAGACAGTTAGAAAGGTAATCATACAGTTAGTTAAGATTAGTTAAGATGGATTACTACTCAACTGTATATACATATATTCATGTTTCTTCGCATATCTTTTATATATTTTCTTTTCCAAAAAATCAACTTCAAAACATTCTCCTGCAACCCGCCTCACCAATTAAAAAAAATAAACATGTATTTACCTCAAATCTGAAATTCACAATAGAATCTAGCCAGAAGCTAACCAGAAACTGGCCAGAAGATAGCCAGAAGCTAACCAGAAGCTAGCCACAAGCTAACCAGAAGCTAGCCAGAAGCTAACCAGAAGCTAACCAGAAGCTATCCTTTAGCTTGAAAAGCTATCGCCAGTTTTGTACAACGCGACTCAGACCAGATCATACCGGACCTATTTTTCTCTCCATATCCCCGGATTTCAACCGAAAACTCTGGACATTTACACCTGGATCTTGCAGCTAGCTAGCTGCTATCCGTGTGACTATTGGCTTACGTCGATTCCGGAGCAAACATCAATTATTCCGGAGCTAGCCAGCTGAAGAGTTCCATCAGCCACCCTTGGGCTACAATAACCTATCCGGACCTGTTTTACTGCCGATGCGGAGCCCCACCGAGCCTTCACGACTGGACTACCGACGTTATCTGCCCGAGGGAGTTATCCAACTGGCCCCTCCACCGCGACGGTTCCTGAACGCCCATCTGCGGCCCTCTAATCGTTAGCTGTCTTATCGGCTGCTATCTGAATAGGTCTATTGGACAATTTTTCTTGGGTCACTATAACTATATCTATTTTGCCATTTGGATTGATCCCCTCTACCACACGGAACCCCACTAATCTACTGACGGAAACGCACGAGGTGGCTAAAAACAGACCTCCATCCTATGCTAGCTTGCTACCGATGGCCCAGCTAGCTGTCTGAATCGCTGTGACCCCAACCAACCTCACTACTCACTGGACCCTTATGATCACTCGACTAAGCATGCCTCTCCTTAATGTCAATATGCCTTATCCATTGCTGTTCTGGTTCTGGTGTTTATTGGCTTATTTCACTGTAGGGCATCTAGCCCTGCTCATTATACCTTATCCAACCTTTTAGTTCCACCACCCACACATGCGATGACATCACCTGGTTTCAATGATGTTTCTAGAGACAATATCTCTCTTATCATCACTCAATACCTAGGTTTACTTCCACTGTATTCACATCCTACCATACCTTTGTCTGTACACTATACCTTGAAGCTATTTTATCGCCCCCAGAAACCTCCTTTTACTCTCTGTTCCAGACGTTCGAGACGACCAATTCTCATAGCTTTTAGCCGTACCCTAATCATACTCCTCCTCTGTACCTCTGGTGATGTAGAGGGCCCTGCAGTGCCTGGCTCACCTCCTATTCCCCAGGCGCTCTCTTTTGATGACTTCTGTAACGGTAACAGCCTTGGTTTCATGCATGTTAACATTAGAAGCCTCGTCCCTAAGTTTGAGTAAAACACTGCTTTAGCACACTCTGCCAACCCGGATGATCTGAATCCTGGCTTAGGAAGACCACCAAAAATTCTGAAATCTCCATCCAAACTACTACATTTTCAAACAAGATAGAACGGCCAAAGGGGGCGGTGTTCCAATCTACTGCAAAGATAGCCTGCAGAGTTCTGTCCTACTATCCAGGTCTGTACCCAAACAATTTGAACTTCTACTTTTAAAAAGCCACCTCTCTAAAAACAAGTCTCTCACCGTTGCCCCCTGCTATAGACCACCCTCTGCCCCCAGCTATGCTCTGGACACCATTTGTGAACTGATTGCCCCCCATCTATCTTGGGGCGGCAGGGTAGCCTAGTGGTTAGAGTGTTGGGCTAGTAACCGAAGTTCAAATCCCCGAGCTGACAAGGTACAAATCTGTCATTCTGCCCCTGAACAGGCAGTTAACCCACTGTTCCTAGGCTGTCATTGAAAATAAGAATTTGTTCTTAACTGACTTGCCTAGTTAAATAAAGGTAAAATAAAAAAATTAAATCTTCAGAGCTCGTGCTGCTAGGCGACCTAAACTGGAACATGCTTAACACCCCGGCCATCCTACAATCTAAGCTTGATGCACTCAATCTCGCACAAATTATCAATGAACCTACTAGGTACCACCCCAAAGCCGTAAACACGGGCACCCTCATAGATATCATCCTAACCAACTTGCCCTCTAAATACACCTCTGCTGTTTTCAACCAAGATCTCAGTGATCTCTGCCTCATTGCCTGCATCCGTAATGGGTCAGCGGTCAAACGACCCCCACTCATCACTGTCAAACGCTCCCTGAAACACTTCAGCGAGCAGGCCTTTCTAATCGACCTGGCCGGGGTATCCTGGAAGGGTATTGATCTCATCCCGTCAGTAGAGGATGCCTGGTTTTCTTTGTTAAATGCCTTCCTCACCATCTTAAATAAGCATGAGCTATTCAAGAAATGTAGAACCAGGAATATATATAGCCCTTGGTTCTCTCCAGACCTGACTGCCCTTAACCAACACAAAAACATCCTATGGTGTTCTGCATTAGCATCAAACAGCCCCAGTGATATGCAACTTTTCAGGGAAGCTAGAAACCAATACACAGGCAGTTAGAAAAGCCAAGGCTAGCTTTTTCAAGCAGAAATTTGCCTCCTGCAACACAAACTCAAAAAAGTTCTGGGACACTGTAAAGTCCATGGAGAATAAGAACACCTCCTCCCAGCTGCCCACTGCACTGAGGATAGGAAACACTGTCACTACCGATAAATCCACTACAAAATTCTACTCCGTTGTGCTCTGGGTCTGCCTTAAACAAAATCACAGACTCAATCTTGCTAAGATATATTTGTTTTGGTTTGTTGCATTGAAAAGGGGCTGATAGGATATAGATTCGATCACAGAAAAAAACATTGATCTTTATAGTGCAAACTAATGGGGTTGAACTCGGTGAAGTTCAATCTCTTCCACCTCTGTGTAGCATGGCGTTTCTTCTGTGCAGCAGTCCTGGAGGAAGTGAGTGGCAGCTCACATGCGCAGTTTAGAGGGAACATTCCTGTCTACTGTACAGTCTGTTTTTAAAGGCCTCTCACTTACAGTAGCAATAAGAAACGGAGTTTTAACAAGTAGCTGATGCATCAAGGACTCTCCGGAGAAGCATTTTTCTCTTATATAACCAGTATGACTCCTGAGAGAGACCAGTTACAACACCCTGACTAAAGAGAGAGACCAGTTACAACACCCTGACTAAAGAGAGAGACCAGTTACAACACCCTGACTAAAGAGACAGACCAGTTACAACACCCTGACTAAAGAGACAGACCAGTTACAACACCCTGACTAAAGAGAGAGACCAGTTACAACAACCTGACTACAGAGACAGACCAGTTACAACAACCTGACTAAAGAGAGAGACCAGTTACAACACCCTGACTAAAGAGACAGACCAGTTACAACACCCTGACTAAAGAGACAGACCAGTTACAACACCCTGACTAAAGAGAGAGACCAGTTACAACACCCTGACTAAAGAGACAGACCAGTTACAACACCCTGACTAAAGAGACAGACCAGTTACAACACCCTGACTAAAGAGACAGACCAGTTACAACACCCTGACTAAAGAGAGAGACCAGTTACAACACCCTGACTAAAGAGACAGACCAGTTACAACACCCTGACTAAAGAGACAGACCAGTTACAACACCCTGACTAAAGAGACAGACCAGTTACAACACCCTGACTAAAGAGACCGACCAGTTACAACACCCTGACTAAAGAGACCGACCAGTTACAACAACCTGACTACAGAGACAGAGCAGTTACAACAACCTGACTACAGAGACAGACCAGTTACAACACCCTGACTACAGAGACAGACCAGTTACAACACCCTGACTAAAGAGACAGACCAGTTACAACACCCTGACTTGAGAGGCCATCTCAGGCAAAGCTTTTTGTGATATAGGTGAGATATAAACGGTGGTTAATTAGAAGTAAAATCAACAGCAATAGTATATGGGTTTGAGAGTATAATGATACTTGCTAACTTTCTCAATATGTTCACCTTTGCTCTTCAACAGAGCAGCATTGTCAAGAGAAATGGAGATACATTGACTGCAGTTTCTACTTCCTCTCCTCTGAGAAGAAAATCTGGGTTTCCACCATCCTTCCACCATTTCAAAGTAGTCAAGTTTGTCAACTGGTTTGGTTTCACTATGGAATGTAGCTATAATGGAACAGATAAAGATGAGTTCTCTATCTATCTCTATGGGTCAAGGTCACAGTAATAGAAGGAAGAAACAGAGCTTGTAGAAAACAGCCAGTAGTGGGAGACAAACACTTATAAAAGTAGGTATTATACCCAACATGAGGGACTTTTCTGACCTGCATTGCATTGACCAACA
The DNA here is from genome assembly GCF_013265735.2 of Oncorhynchus mykiss. Taxonomy (NCBI): domain Eukaryota; kingdom Metazoa; phylum Chordata; class Actinopteri; order Salmoniformes; family Salmonidae; genus Oncorhynchus; species Oncorhynchus mykiss. Next base: position 71,727,438 of record NC_048574.1, read on the forward strand.
GATTATAGACAAAACCTCCAACTGACCCTTACCTTAACCCTAACCTTCACCTAATTTGAACTAATTCAGAATCTGAACAGATGACGAATATGACTAAATAAAATGTTCTTGAAGGTTAAAATGAAGCCTTTTTCTGTATAGATGTCCTGTTGTATTTGTGGTGACTTTATATCCATGGATGAAAAGTGGCCTGTGTTTTTTTGGACAAATGCAGTGCATAAGACCTACATAGAATATGAATAATGTCATTAAGGGCACGTCTCAAATGGCACCATATTCCCTGTATAGTGCACTACTTTTGACCAGGGTCCATCAATATATAGAGTATTGAAAACTTTTACAAAGTATTGACTTAGGATGTGAATACTTATGTAAATTCTGTATTATATTTAATTTTCAATACATTTGCAAACATTTCTAAAAATATGTTTTATTTTTGTCGTTATGGGGTATTTTGTGTAGTTGAGTGAGAGAAAAAATATATTTACTGCATTTTAAATTTAGTCTGTAACACAACAACATGTGTAAGTCTAGGGGTGGCAAGGCACTGTATGTTAAACATGAATGCTCTAATTGTAAGTCTGCTAAATGACTAAAATGTAAGTGTAATAGTAAATAATGGTAAATAATGTATTGTGTAACTTTGGAGTCATTTTTATTGTAAATAAGAATAGAATTCCATGATTAAAGACAATCATGAATGAATTGTGAATAAATGAGTGAGGAAGTTAGAGGTATAAATATCATACCACCCCAAAAATGCTAACCCCCCTATTATTGGTGATGGTGAGAGGTTAGCATGTCTTGGGGGTATGATATAAATGCTAACCTCCACTATTATTGGTAATGGTGAGAGGTTAGCATGTCTTGGGGGTATGATATAACATGCTAACCTCCCCTATTATTGGTAATGGTGAGAGGTTAGCATGTCTTGGGGGTATGATATAAAATGCTAACATCCCTATTATTGGTAATGGTGAGAGGTTAGCATGTCTTGGGGGTATGATATAAAATGCTAACATCCCTATTATTGGTAATGGTGAGAGGTTAGCATGTCTTGGGGATATGATATAAAATGCTAACCTCCCCTATTATTGGTAATGGCGAGAGGTTATCATGTCTTGGGGGTATGATATAAAATGCTAACCTCCCCTATTATTGGTAATGGTGAGAGGTTAGCATGTCTTGGGGGTATGATCCTCTGTAACTTTCTCACTCAACATTATTTACCATTCATTAAATTAAAGGTGACATTCTGTACAGTCACCACATATGAAACATTTGATCTCCAATCCAAAACGCTGGCGTATAGAGCCAAATGAAAAGTTGTAGCTTCACTGTCCAAATAAATACGTAAGGGAGTGTACGTGAGATAAGAAAAGACAGTATGTCTCGTCACACAGCCTTTAATAGTGACAGGTCACAATGGTACAGTAAGGGTGTGGCGTCATTGTAAACATCGTTGATATTAAGCATCTCAATCACATCATTGAGGCAAGTCTGAGGGTGTTGGGGCTGGGTCTTGTTCTGCCCATGTTGAGACTGGGCCTGGTTCTTCCCATGTTGAGGCTGGGCTGGGTGTGTTGATGTTGGGCCCAGTGCTGCCCCTGTTGTGGCTGGGCTCGGGGTTGTTGATGTTGGGCCAAGTGCTACCCCTTTCGAGGCAGGTGTGTGAGGGTTGAGGCTGGGCTGGGGGTTTTGAGGCTGGGCCTGGTACCACCCCTGTTGAGACAGGTCTGAGTGTTTGGAGGCTGGTCCAGGTGCTGCCCCTGTTTAGTCTGGGGCTGATGCTGGTGGCCCTGTTAGGCCCTGTGTGCTGGGGCCTCCCGCTCTATTGCCCGGTAGGGTGAAAGGAACCGTACACATAAATAGCAACACAAGAATATAGATGGCGAGAGTAAGCAGTACCTGAACATATAGAAGAGCATGTAGGCACTCCGGGCTCTGGTCCTCAGCACAGTGGCTTCATTGGACATTGACACCTGGCTGTCGTTACAGCAGAACCAGTTTCCACTGGCATGCAATATGTCACTAATGTAGTGCCCTGTGGAACAAGGAAGACAGACTAGAGGTCAAGGGTCAGGCTATTGTGGGTAATAGAGTGTTTCGTAACAGTTAAACAGTTCATTTGGGAGGTATTTTATCTGTTACATGTGTCAAGTTTTGAAATCAGAGATAAACAAATACACATGGCATATAATTAGGCATGCCTCTCCATTCTTTTGAATTAAATTGAGTAAACTCTAAACATATTGCAGTGCTTGTTGGGATGACACTTCACTCTGAAGCCTGCAGTCTTGCTCGCTTGGCCGAAATGGCTGTTGGAGGGTCTAATTATCCCCTACCCCAGGGTTCCACAAATGGCGGCCCGCGGGACAAATTTGGTCCAAGGGTGATTTTATTTGGCCCCTATGTTTTCTGACAAAATAAAAGGTAATTGTTAAAAGACTGTAAAAACACCAGCAAATCAGCTCCAAGTGATTTTCATTTTGGAAATCTGTTTCAAAGTATTCCCACGCACAATAAAGAGATATATGTGGTTGTACACAAATGTAAGCAAGGTTTGAAATGAGTCAAATATTATATCTGTTTGGCCTTCCTACGGTATATTTGCAGTCTACAAATTTTAGTAATTTTGTTCCACACCCCTTCCCATCTGGCTAAGAAAGAAAATGGACCCGAGGCTGAATCTAGTTGATGGTCCCTGGCCTTCACCCTCGATAATTTTCACTCCCTCAGCTTTGGGATGCTTGTGTATACGGCAGAGGCACATGTGAACATGCAAATTGAGATCCAAGTAGAAGGGAGTGATTTGGAATTCAGCTGATGTCATATGTATTGTGCATCTGCATGTGTGTGTTTGATGGTATTTACTTACCGGAGTTTGCGGAGCCTCCCAAATGAGAGACTACGCCAGTCAGCTGGTAGTAACCATTCACTGACTGTACTGGCTTCTGCTTCTGTAAGAAAACACATGTGATCATAGGATTCTCATTTCCTCTACAGTCCACCACACTGTCTACAGTCTACTACAGTACTAGTCTACTACAGGTCTACTACTTCGTGTACTCTTCATAACTATCTCAGTGTCCTGTCATAACTTATTTTTCACTGGTTTCACTCTCTCTCTATCTCTCTCTCTCTTCTCACCACTGAGGCTGTCAGCAGCACTTTCCCTGGTTCCTGCTCATTTGAACCTGAGGGGTCAAATATACATATAAGGAGCTGTGAAAACGTGGTCACTTGTCTGATTTGCTCTGGACTAAAACAGCTCCCATACATCACTAAAGATGTCTGAGAAACATTTTATATGGCAGCTTCCAGATTCTCTGTCAGCAGGACCGTTTTGGGAGTGGGTGGTTTGTGTGGTGTTGGAGCAAGAATAGTGTTATGGTGCCATGACCTACCTGAACAGCAGAGGGCGCTGTCTTTGGCCTCTCCAGGTGGTCTGGAGACTTGGCTGGCGAGGGTCTGGGGGATGGACCCCTGGATGCTGGGGGCCTGGTTGGTGAGGGCCTGTGGGCTGGCACTGTGCAGGTGTGGCACCATGTCCCCACAGAGGGTGGAGAGCCTCAGCTCCGAAGGAAACAAAAGAGGAGCCTCCAGCTTCTCCAACCCCCCAGGTCCTCCAAACCTCTTCAGATGCAGAACCAGCACACTGCCCAGAAACAGAGAGGAAGAGAGATGAACAGACAGATAATGTAACCAGTCAACAAAATAACAGATGAGTGAACATTGCTTGGTGGTGCTCCTACAACCTGCTCAGGAAGGTAACTACTCCTAAAGGCTCAGGACATTAAACACTGCTAGTACTATGAGAGGTTATAAAGGGACAACTCACAGAGGCAGTGTGTGGAACTGCTCCACCTTTGAGGCGTGGAGGCCTTTACAGCCCTCACATGTGAATTCAACCTGTTCACTCTGATTAGAAACAAAAGCATTACATAATGAATGATACCACTACAATAATAAGATAGCGTATTCTGAGGCAGTGGGCAGCTTGCCCTGGGTGTTAGTCTCTACATGCAGGGCTGAGCCCTAAGTGCTGACTTTGAAAGTGAGTGCTAGGCTGTTCAGCAAGGTGCGCTCAGGGCTGATGTCCAATGAGAGGTGGTTGTAGTCCTCTCTGGTGGACGACTCGCGCCCACAGCTTCAGAAGCAGGACAAAGAGAAGAAAAATGCATCAAGTCTGTTTCTGTTTCAGATCTCTACAATGTTTCTGTTATGCCATGTGTTTTGTAATATTAATATATACTGTATATATATATATATATATAGAAAGATCATGTTCTCAGTAGATACTCTACAACCAATGGGATCTCTTACCTGGTACATGTGCGCACCGACACAAGCTGGAACTCCAGCTGGGAAACAGGGCAGGTATAGTTCATCCCGAGTGTCTTCAGAATCATGCCCTCCTCCTTCAGCTGGCACAGCATATTGACGAGTAACTCGTGTGCGTCCTATGATGAGGAAGAGAAAGAAACACACCAAGATAAAAGCAAATTAAAAAGAGAAAATGAACCCTTGCAAGAAGAGCACTCGTACACAAGAGAGTAGTGCCTCAGTTACCTGTTGCGTGTCCCCCAGATACTTCAAATCGTATCCCGACAAGGAGTACTTGACCTTCCACATGAGGTCTGCTTTTGAGGCCTGGTTTGCCATACTGTCAGGTAAACCCGAACGGTGCACATCAGACAGACACCTGTAGGGGAGACAGAGAGCAAGCTAGCAGCTGACTGGATGGTGTCATGTCGTCATTCTACACTTTCCAAATTGGCCTACAAAATGCCTACATCATAATCAGTGTGTCATTGTTGTTCCTCTTGGTTATGAAGATTCCAAAAACAAAAAGAAACTGGAAAATAAACCATAAATACAATACACAGCAAAATATGAAGTGGTTAAGGTTAGGAAAAGGGTTAGGATTAGTGAATGTGCTATCTTAACCTGCTACGACAATCCCTTTCTGTAGAAGTGGCGTGAAAAGAGTGTCCCTTCTTTCATTTATGACCACAATTAATGGGTGTGTGGGGTGAGTGTCTGCTTCTGAGCCTTCCCTTACCTGAGCAGGTTGGAGAAGGGGGAGGAGCTCCAGAGTTGTTCCTGGTGCAGGATTTCCTTTGAGAAGGAAGGCAGGACCAGGAGGCACTGCAGGGTGGCGTTAAGGAAGCAAGTGTTGCCAATGTTAGGCAACCTGTGAAGAAGAAGCAGTCATCAGTACACACATAGAGATTAATCATAACCTTCACATCTCTATAAAGTGATGATAATGGCAGGGGATAAGGGATACGTTATATTTAACACAAAGAAGTGGATGTCCTTTAGACAAAGATTCACATAATAATTCATGGGTTTATAAATATCTAATAAAAAGGACATGCTAGATAGTAAGCCTTATCCCCATAGTATATCAGACACTGATCTCTAAACAATAAAGAACTTATATTCAATGCATTTGCAGTGTGTTGTGGTTTACCCAAGAAGTTCCATGTTGACCAGTTCCCCCCCGTTCTCCTCTGGCCCCCTGGGTCTCTTCTGACCCTCTGGTGGCTGAGCTGGCCCTGGGAAGAGTCATGCTTCTGGTGGCTGAGCTGGCCCTGGGAAGAGTCATGCTTCTGGTGGCTGAGACTGGTCTCTGGGGCATTGGACTAGAGTGTTCCTGAAGAGACAGAAGTCTGGAGGAAGGAGAGAAACAGGTCTAACGCCTCCAACACAGAGATATTATCACTCTACACAGTCTCTCTATTAAATACTGTACTGTACTATAAACACAGCTGAGTACTGCTGTCCATATAAATGCAGTGTACCAAGTAGACCAGGCCAATAGGTTAGTACTCTCTTTATCCACTAGATGTAGACAGAAGAGGCTAAAACTACAGTTTCAGGAAAATAACTTTCTGGGACTGTGTTTACCAAGTGTCTCAGAGTAGGAGTCTGATCTAGGACCAGTTTTGCATTTTAGATCATAGATCAATGAATCAGATTATTATGGACAGAGAAGACTTGATCCTAGATTAGCACTCATACTGTTGATTAACACTGGCCCTGGTCTGGTAGCACTAAACCCAACTCTCCAAAGAGACTCTAGGATGGCAGAGTACTTTATGTTTGGATTACCTGACTGTTGTGCCCTCCTGACTGGTGTCTCCATGACGGTCCAGAGGGTTGGTAGGAGAGGGAGAACTAGGCTGGGACACCACTGGAGAGAATTTAACTGGGGAAGGGTTTTTGGCAGGTGACCGGGGTACAGAGGGTTGTTCAGCAGGAGAGCAAGGCTGAGAGGAACATTTAACAGGAGAGGGAGGTGGATGGAGGGAGGAGAGTTTGTCAGAGGGTGAGGGGTCAGAGGTAGCGGAGCCATTCCGTTCAGAACGGTCAGATGGAATTGGAGAGGGGGATGAAGTGCCCCTATCCTTCTTCTTTCTTGTCTTCTGCTCCACATCAACTGAATTTGCTTTCTGACGTTTTTTCTGTTGACAAGAAAATGTGATAGTGCTAAATACTTTCCCCCCCAGATCCCCAGCCAATGGAAGAGGGGGGTCATAAGAGTAGGAAGAGGTTGGCCTAAATGGAGAATCATAGGTATCTATCCTAAACCTCAAATAACACAGTATAGACAGGTTACATTGAGTGACATTTGCAATAGCAGAACTTCATGTACATTTCATGTACACTTTTTACGTATTCGTCAATCAGAATGTAATTTTACTTTTATTCTTCCCACTAGGTTTAAGAGAAACATACTACTCCAGAATTATAGTAGTTGTTCATTGATTAAATGACCTGATTTCATACCTTTTTGCACCAGCAGAAACAAGCCATGTCGATAACCAATGAAGACTGATACATTTCCACATTAACCCATTGTTCAAATTGGCTTTAAGACCATTGTGATGTCATCGGTCATGTATGACACCACCACCTGGCAACCCAATCTATAACATTTTAAAATATATTGTTCAATGAACAAATCTGTTTTACTGAAGAGCAAAGTTATGCAGTATACATACAATATTGTAGATAATATGCTCCATTGTATTCTTGTTTCTTTTTACATTCATTTTTTGTATGTTGTTTCATTAAACGTACGACCACAATAAAGGCATTTTAAGTGCCTTCATCTTCATCTTCATAGTTTTTTGATAGCTTCCATGTTGTTTTTGGTTTGGTTATCGGTTTATTTAAATGCTAAATGCTTTTTCTCTTGTTCACCAGCAGATGGACAAAGGGTTGGTTTAAAAGAATGTGAACAGGTGGTAGAGATTTAGCCTAAACCTCAAACAACAATCCAGATTGGTTAGGGACAGTTTTCCGTATTCAATCTTGCCCTGAGGGCAGCTCTGTCTCAAGGACATAATGAATGTGATTGGTTCAATTAAAGCTCAATGGTCAGTGGGCAGAGCTTACAGTGCCCAGTGCGTGTTAAATACACTTGCTAGGTGATAAATTGGTGTTGAATGGAAGGCATAACACAAGGTTGCTGGCATGAATTTTGTTTACTAACCTCACTCCAACCCCTAAACAATTCTTCTTACCTAAACTTAACCCAACCCTAGCTATAGTCCCAGGTCTGTTTAGTGCCGTCTTGCCAACTCCTACTAGCTAGAGTCCCAGGTCTGTTTAGTGCTGTCTTGCCAACTCCTACTAGCTAGAGTCCCAGGTCTGTTTAGTGCTGTCTTGCCAACTCCTACTAGCTAGAGTCCCAGGTCTGTTTAGTGCTGTCTTGCCAACTCCTACTAGCTAGAGTCCCAGGTCTGTTTAGTGCTGTCTTGTCAACTCCTACTAGCTAGAGTCCCAGGTCTGTTTAGTGCTGTCTTGCCAACTCCTCCAGTGGTTCTTTCTTAAAAACTTGCGGGCTGCCGCAGAATTCTATGTCACATTATTTATTATTTAAGTGTCAAGACATTGTTGCCATTAACGCTCGTTAGAGCTAGTTTGACCACCAGAGTGCATCTTTGAGAAACATTTGACCGTTTTTAATATGATATGAAACTAATCGTTGGATAACAGATCTGCTCTCGGAACTCATTTACACACGTTACTGTGTGTGTTTCGACTCTCTCTCGCACAAACACACACATACACGCTCACCCTCTATAACCACTCTTTATATTTACAGTGGTGATGGACAGCTGGAGGAATTTTGTTGCGAATTGTGAAAACAAGCCAACCTAACTCAGAAATACATTTCACTGGTTGCCATGGTGAATAACCCAATAATAATTGGTTGGACACATGAAAGGAAACAAAGAGTTTACCGGAAACTCAAAATGAAAATACTTGCAGATCAATTCAGATCAACAAATTACAATAGTAGATCTAATTACATTTAGAGGATTCTAAATTAATATCTAATGGGCTTTTATACAATGATAATGCAGGGATAATAATACATTCATATATTTGTAGGGGTTGGGCAAATCTGGTTTTAGAGTACTTAAGCATTGAATACATTGAAGTTTGCCCATTTAGGCCTTTAGGCTACACTTTACAATAGGACTCATCTCTGACTGCCTGCAACATCTACAGTGGTACAATATAAATATATTTTTGAATTACTTTTTAAAAATGTATATGTTTATTAAGTTGTCTTGCTTTTCTCAGAGCAGCACAAAACGGTGCTGAAATAGTTGACCATACGCGGGAAGGCTTTTGCTTCAAATCCTATTGTAACAATTGGATGACATTGGGAGTTTCAGTAAGCAACAATTTGTTGCCTTCATTAGCCTACTTTATTCTTAAAATAACTCCAGCACATAAAAGAGAAAGGAGCATTAATGAATTAAACAATAAAGTGATTTAATTCACAAATGCATTTGACTGTACTTAATATTGGCCATCAACCAGAAACACACCGTGGTAGAAACATGTTATTGATTATTCTTTTATTTTTTACTATTTCAAAATGCACACGTTTAATAATCTACTGTGCAGTCTGACAAGTAAACATAGCCCACAGTACATAGTAAACATAGCCCACAGTACATAGTAAACATAGCCCACAGTACATAGTAAACATAGCCCACAGTACATAGTAAACATGGCAAAGATGCTTCATTCCTTACATAAGGGAGAGCAGGCCATGTCAAGACTTTCTCAGTGACCTCACGTACTCATTAACTCTGTCTTGAATGTTTTTTCGGGATGCATCAGTCTTGGTCACAGTATTAAGGATGAACACCTGGAGGTTCACTGGTCAGCCACATTTGCCTCGGGATCCATCCCAGTTGGGGCGGCATGTAGTCTAGTGGTTAGAGCGTTGGGCCAGTAACCGGAAGGTTGTTGAATGAAATCCCTGAGCTGACAAGGTACAAATCTGTCGTTCTGCCCCTGAACAAGGCAGTTAACCCACTGTTCCTAGGACATCATTGTAAATAAGAATTTGTTCTTAAATGACTTGCCGAGTTAAATAAAATATACAAGTATCTGTCTCTGCAAATAATGGGTGATACTGATTCACGTGCACCTTCATCAGATGAGCAGAATGGTACTGCTCTGCGTCCCCATCGATTGTGGTGTCCTATGATAAAAATGGTAGATCAATTAAGAATTAAAAGTGACTCCAACACACAAATGCTGCGAACAGAAACACATTTTAAGAATGTAGCAAAACCAACCGCTTTCATGGGAACCATGTGTTTTATCGGTGTGTACCGTTGTCCAGCCCTTTGTCCACCGATCTCCACGGATGGTTGTCTGCATGGTCGTATGCTCTGCAAAAACACATTCATGTTTTTAGTAAAGTATCGATTGTATTCCACGGTATGCCTACACATATATATGTTAAGAATATAATTTAACATTTTCATTTGTCTTAGAATAAAAACCTAATCTAACTACAGTTTCAGTTACTGCTACTGTCCAGTTACAGCTTCGTCTGACCAAGTGGAAACAAAAAAATAGGGGTCTTTTTCAAAGTGCATGCAGGACAGAGAAATAGCAATTCCGACACTATTGTTTTACATTAAATCACCTTCTTCATCCTCATCATTCAGTTCATTGAAATCCAATTTTGAATGCACAATTATCAGTTCATATTTGGTTTATACTGCTCATTCATTGACAGCATTAATTCAGGTAGAGACACATTAAGCATTGGGACCCAAAAGCATAATCAGTCCTCTGACTCCCCCTTGTGGTGGTCTGGAGCAATGAAGCAGTGACTCAAGGTAACATACTAAACCACAAATGACCTCTAAATCCTGCGGCATAATCTCAAAACGTTTAATTGAGGAACCACTGTAAGTCACACAGACGCAGGACAGTCCATGGAGAAGACACAGCTACAAGATGTATATTAGAGTTGAGGTTAGAAGAATAAGTTACTGTATTTGACCACACTCACATACGCACACACACATTAAATAGGTGAGAGTAACCTGTAGTATCATACCTTTATTTGTCCCAATCCTGGATGATACAGTAAAACACATTACCAAAGATCTTTCATCATTTGTGATTCAGTACATGTTCAGTGGTGGAAGAGACCCTCTGGAGTTGCTGCAGTGTGTCTGGGGCTGCTGTGTGTTCTCCTACTGGCTGGGATCATAGTCCTGTCTGTCTACTGTAAGTTTAGTATGTTGTCACTGAGAATTAAGTAGCCTACTTAATCATACTTACTCATTAATGGTGTTTTAGTTACATGTTTGATGAACTTTTCCCTTTTACAGATGGAGCCATTGATCATCACAAGTCAACACAGATAGACCAGCTACAGACCAGTTACAATACCCTGACTGAAGAGAGAGACCAGCTACAGGACAGCAACAGCCTTCTGACTAAAGAGAGAGACCAGCTACAGACCAGTTACAACAACCTGATTAAAGTTATAGACCAGCTACAGACAGAGAGATTTTCTTAGTGGGAGGCTTACCAATCTCAGTGAGTAAACCTACAGTCATACATTTTCATAAATCCCACACACTTTATCGTGTGTCTGTATTTTTAACTAAGTAAGTATCCAGCGTGATAAGTTGAAGGAAATTCATGTTTTCATCTTGAAGAACAAACCTGTCCTGAAGGCTGGCAGAAATTAAAATCCAGTTGGTACTTCCTGTCTACTGAGAATAAAACCTGGAAGGAGAGCAGACCTGGTGATTAGATAGAGAGAGAGAGAGAGAGAGAGAGAGACAGAGAGAGAGAGAGATATGATCATGCATATACTGTGGATAAATATATTTACTGTATATATTTATCTTTCTCAACAACAGACATTTCTCTTCAACCTCAAGAAGAGGGTCTGGATTGGTCTGGCAATCAACAAAGTTACTGTAAGATGAAACATGTCTGTATATTATTTAGGATTGTGATGTTGTAACTGTGATGTCTTATAGTTTTTAACCCTGTAGGTGCTGGTATTAACCATGATATCTGACTGTTTTAACTCTGTAGGTACTGGTATTAACCATGATATCTGACTGTTTTTAACCCTGTAGGTACTGGTATTAACCATGATATCTGACTGTTTTTAACCCTGTAGGTACTGGTATTAACCATGATATCTGACTGTTTTTAACTCTGTAGGTACTGGTATTAACCATGATATCTGACTGTTTTTAACCCTGTAGGTACTGGTATTAACCATGATATCTGACTGTTTTTAACCCTGTAGGTACTGGTCTTCACATCAGCCTGATAATGGTGATGGCAAACACATACAGCAGCCTTCAATGTACACAACTTCCTCCTTCATTCTCTCTCTCTGTCTTTCTCTCACACACACTCACACATGCACATACACACATGCATACACATATTGTTGTATGTGTTTGTAGTTCAACATGAATTCAGTACATTTGACTTTGTGCATTCACATAACTTCCCATTAAAATATATTCTGCAGATATTTACATGCTCCAATTGAGTCCTGGTGATGACATTCTCAACAGTACCAAACCACCATTACATACACTGTATAGGAAGGAGGTGACTGTATCACCAATCAATGAGTGTAATAGAGATATCAAACAATGGTACTTAATAATATTTGACAGTCAGTCTTTGTTGTCAAGTTACAAATAAGCACAATATCAAATGCTCATATTTGACTGTTGTTACCTTATATGGGTCCCAAAAGAGGGAAGGGAAGTGGATATTTTCAGTGGTTCAACCAGCTGTCACTATAAAACTCCTCAACCAATCAGGTTGATCCTCACTGGTTAAGCATACCCACCCTCAATAACCACTTGGTGTAATCTTGTGGTGTAAAATCTATTGTATGGACATTATAATGACCCATGTTTGTAGTTTTGGATCTCCTCAACATGTTGATGTATATTTGTGAGTAAACAGAGGGTCCAAATCAGCAGAAAGGTGAAAGGAAGGAGGAGTTCTGGAAACTCCCTGAATTATCTTGGGGCTGTTACATATGATATGTAATATATGTTACCAGCTAGTCTTTGTTCTCCACTTCCCCTCTATGATCTAGATCTTCCTGGTATGATAGTGTCCTGTCCATCATCACACATAGCAAGTCCCATTGCCTGGGCAGGAGGACTGTGTTGAGATATACTCTGGACAAGATGACCATGTAGAGACATGGAATGATTTATAATGTTCTGCAGAAAATGGTTTAACAACAACCACTGTAACGATCTCTTACACTCACACATGCAAACAAGTAAGTCAACTTGTTCTATTTTATGTATTAGCGTAGCCACAACTACCATTTCATCATTTTGATACTTCCCTATAGTTAAGGCAACATTGTTGAACATTTCTGAGGCCATCTATACCAAGCCAGATTTTGACCAATGTGGTTTGACGGAGGTGATATGGAGAAAAGGATTGTGGACATCTACATCAGTGCAGAGGCCCTGGGGGGAACGGTGAGATCAGCACTATGACACATCTGTCAGCTATGTGACAGTTACAACACCCTTACTGAGGAACGAGACCAACTACAGACAATCTAAGACAACCTGACTGAAGAGAGAGACCGGCTACAGACCAGTTACAACAACCTAACTGAGAAGAGAGACAAGCTACAGATCAGTTACAACACCCTGACTAAAGAGAGAGACCAGCTACAGATCAGTTACAACACCCTGACTAAAGAGAGAGACCAGCTACAGAGGAAGAGAGATGATTTTGAAGGTTGGTTCTACATCTCGACCAAGACTAAAAACTGGAGAGACAGCAGATCGGACTGTACCAACAGAGCTTTGAGGCCTCATTTATCAATACTACTATTACCTAACCCCTCATTTGTGTACACCCTGTTTTGTCCATAGTTTTCCACCATTTCAGTACGCTTCACTGCAGAAACGGCCAACAGAACCGGAGGAACCTTTACCGCCCGAGCCACCAACAATTCCAGATTCACTTCTTCCTTCCCTGCCAACATCTCCATGGTGACTGAGGGCGGTGCAGCCAACAGTACGGTGAGCCTCACGGCGCCCGCCAGCACCCCGTCAGGAACGGATGTACTGTAACCCTGTCCGTTGTCAGCAAAGTAAGGGTCTTGTTTCAAAACACTAAAATGCCCTCCTTTTTTCATATCCTCTCTCCCTCACAGCCACTGATTTGAAAAGGAATTGGTTGCTGTTAGCTACCAGTTGTTATCAGCTGCATCAGTTATCTGACTAAGCTCTCTTGCTCTCTCGCACTATCTATACCCTCTCCCTCTTCCTCCCCTTCTTAACTTCCTTCCTCCCTCCAGGTGACAGATTTTACCACTCTCCAGTGCGGGCTACCAGGCGTCTCCTCCAAAGGGCCAGGATTCTGGTCTAGAAGCACGGTTTTGAATGTTCCTACAGTTTGGTTTCGGTACTGCAGTTTATCAGATACTCGACCCAGAAATAGATTTTCCGTACACGGCCACATAGGAAAGTCAGATTAGAAAATTCCTAATAAGACACTTTAGTCAGAACCTTTGTGCACAAAACAATATTGTAATCTCAAATAGTTGTCGCTGAGGCCGATTTTTGTACTTTTTATAGTCACTCAATGACTGCCATGTTTTTGGATGACGTAATGATCTCGTTGCTGCTCAAATCAAATCAAATTGTATTGGTCACATACACATATTCACCAGATGTCAAATGCTGTGCAGTGCTCCCCCGATAAATGCGTTGGGCAGACCGTACCACCCTCTGGAGAGCCTCGTGCTGCTCCCTGTACCCACTGAGTGCTAGTGAGCATGTGATGTTGGGCAGACCGTACCACCCTCTGGAGAGCCTCGCTCTGCTCCCTGTACCCACTGAGTGCTAGTGAGCATGTGATGTTGGGCAGACCGTACCACCCTCTGGAGAGCCTCGTGCTGCTCCCTGTACCCACTGAGTGCTAGTGAGCATGTGATGTTGGGCAGACCGTGCCACCCTCTGGAGAGCCTCGCTCTGCTCCCTGTACCCACTGAGTGCTAGTGAGCATGTGATGTTGGGCAGACCGTACCACCCTCTGGAGAGCCTCGTGCTGCTCCCTGTACCCACTGAGCGCTAGTGAGCATGTGATGTTGGGCTGTGTAAACCGGATGCAGTGCACGCTAACCAAGGTTGCCAGGTGCATGGTGTAGCCTCCCACACATTGGTGCGGCTGGCTTCCGGGTTGGATGCGCGCTGTGTTAAGAAGCAGTGCGGCTGGTTGGGTTGTGTATCGGAGGACGCATGACATTCAACCTTCGTCTCTCCCGAGCCCGTACGGGAGTTGTAGCGATGAGACAAGATAGTAGCTACTACAACAATTGGATACCACGAAAAAAATTGGGGAGAAAAAAGAAAAAGGGCTAAAAATTTAAATAAATAAAAAAATAAAAAAACATGCAGCTCCTAAAACTGGCAGCTCTCTGCCAACCTCACCGACTGTGTCAGTGGGACAAGAATCATCTGCATCAGCCTATACCAGGGCAATGGGACCCTCAACACTTCTAGGGCAGTGGGCCCCAGGTCCAAGAATGTGACCAAGTTGGACTACAGCTTCACCTGCTGTTCAAAGAAGGTAGAGCTGGTGGTAGTGGACAGGTCAGGCAATGTGGGTGTGTGTCTGGGCTTAGCGAAGGACTCTGTGGGGGTGGTTGTGAGCTCTACAGCCCAAGGCCTTGGTTTCTCAAAAGCATTTTTTGTCTAAGTCCATCGTTTCAACAATAGGATCCTATTGTTCTCAGATGAATTTACCCTTAATATTATTTTGGGTAACCGGGCCCAGGTCACTGTCACCAACACTACAGCTGTAACTGTAGTTAGTACTACATCCACCCAGGTTTCTGTCACCAACACTACAGCTGTACCTGTAGTTAGTACTACATCCACCCAGGTCTCTGTCACCAACACTACAGCTGTACCTGTAGTTAGTACTACATCCACCCAGGTCTCTGTCACCAACACTACAGCTGTACCTGTAGTTAGTACTACATCCACCCTGGTCTCTGTCACCAACACTACAGTTGTACCTGTAGTTAGTACTACGTCCACCAGAGGGCCACCTTTGACTCTGTCCCTGTATCTAATGATTTGTGTGATGCTTTCTCTCCTCCTGTGGAATAGAGTAGAGCTGTAGAGTTGTATAATAGTTCATGTAGGTATGTATGTATGTAATATGATATAGAGTCATATAATGTATTAAATTATCAAACTAAGGCTGGTGGGAGTCATATCATGTAGTATATTATTAAACTAAGACTGGTATGAGTCATGTCATGTATTATTTTAACAGACTTAGGCTGGTGGGAGTATTATCATGTAGTATATTATTAAACTAAGACTGGTGTGAGTCATATCATGTAGTATATATTCAAACTTAGGCTGGTGGGAGTCATACCATGTATTATATTATCTAACTAAGGCTGGTGGGAGTCATACCATGTAGTATATTATCTAACTAAGGCTGGTGGGAGTCACGTGGTGGCCAGTGTTTCTAATCCACTGTGGTTGACTGATAAAGAGTTTCACTATCATACAGTATGTCAAGGTGTGTTTATAATCGTTAAGGACTGGAGAGTTTTTCAGAAGAAAAATAAACTGAGTGGAGCTAAACAGGAAAACCTGGTTCAGTCTGCTTTCCACCAGACTCTGGGAGATTAATAAACCTTTCAACAGGACAATAACCTAAAACAGAAGACCAAATATACACTGGAGTTGCTTTCCAAGAAGACAGTCAATGTTCCTGAGTGGCCAAGTTACAGTTTTGACTTAAATCTACTTGAAAATCTATGGCAAGACCTGAAAACTGTTGTCTAGCAATGATCAAAAACCAATTTGACAAACTTAAAGAATTTTGAAAAGAATAATGGTCACGTTCCACAATCCAGGTGTGGAAAGCTCCTAGAGATTTACCAGGAAATACTCACAGCTGTTATCGCTGCCAAATGTGCTTCTACAAAGTATTGACTTAGGGATGTGAATACTTATGTAAAATCTATAGTATATTTAATTTTCAATACATTTGCAAACATTTCTAAAAACATGTTTTAACTTTGTCGTTATGGAGTACTTTGTGTAGTTGAGTGAGAGAAAAAATATATTTACTGCATTTTAAATTCAGTCTGTAACACAACAACATGTGTAAGAGGTCTAGGGGTGTCAAGGCACTGTGTGTTAAACATGAATGCTCTAATTGTGTCTGCTAAATTACTAAAATGTAAGTGTAATAGTAAACAATGTATTGTGTAACTTTGGAGTCATTTTTATTGTAAATACGAATAGAATTCCATGATTAAAGATAATCATGAATGAATTGTGAATAATGATGAGTGAGGAATTTACAGAGGTATAAATATTATACCCCCCAAATGCTAACCTCCACTATTATTGGTAATGGTGAGAGGTTAGCATGTCTTGGGGGTATGATATAAAATGCTAACCTCCACTATTATTGGTAATGGTGAGAGGTTATCATGTCTTGGGGGTATGATATAAAATGCTAACCTCCCCTATTATTGGTAATGGTGAGAGGTTAGCATGTCTTGGGGGTATGATATAAAATGCTAACCTCCACTATTATTGGTAATGGTGAGAGGTTATCATGTCTTGGGGGTATGATATAAAATGCTAACCTCCCCTATTATTGGTAATGGTGAGAGTTTAGCATGTCTTGGGGGTATGATAATAAATGCTAACCTCCCCTATTATTGGTAATGGTGAGAGGTTAGAATGTCTTGGGGGTATGATATAAAATGCTAACCTCCCCTATTATTGGTAATGGTGAGAGGTTAGCATGTCTTGGGGGTATGATATAAAATGCTAACCACCCCTATTATTGGTAATGGTGAGAGGTTAGCATGTCTTGGGGGTATGATATAAAATGCTAACCTCCCCTATTATTGGTAATGGTGAGAGGTTAGCATGTCTTGGGGGTATGATCCTCTGTAACTTTCTCACTCAACATTATTTACCATTCATTAAATTAAAGGTGACATTCTGTACAGTCACCCCATATGAAACATTTGATCTCCAATCCAAAACGCTGGCGTATAGAGCCAAATGAAAAGTTGTAGCTTCACTGTCAAAATAAATACGTAAGGGAGTGTACGTGAGATAAGAAAAGACAGAATGTAGAGTTCCCATAACTTGTTTGGTGACCCGTTACTCTACTCACAGAACCAAGGTTACAGCCATAGCCCAGCATTTTCATGTCTGTATTTATTCAAATGGATACAACTGGAGAGTAACTTCAAAAGATACTCATAGTATCTCTGAATCTTTGTGACATTCCTCCTCCAGACCTGATTGGGTGTTAGAAGGCTCCATTACAGCTGCTTCACTTTGTCACGTTTCCTGTTAGGACCGGCCTGAATCCCAGACCATAAATCTTCCTGAGTTAAAGAGTTACAACGGTCAACAGAATCATCTTAAATGGGATTTTCTTACATTTGCTTGTCATTATTAATATTCCAGGTCTTCCGGTGTGACCATGCTGAATAAGAGGTTAGACACCACAGTGTATTTCACAACAGGAGGATTTCAAACCAAACCAAATAGAAGGGATGTTGTACCCTCTAAATAATCACACTCTCTATCCACCACATCTACATGTGTACTACATTTAGTGTGTATACTTTATACGCTTTATACATTAGGTGAAGTAGTCAAATCAAGGGCAGGTATTTATGACATAAGCTACTGAAAGAATGTTCATGCTAGTGTTGAAGAGCAGCATGATTGAAGTTGGGCCGAATGCTGCACCTGTTGAGGCAGGTCTGAGGGTGTTGGGGCTGGGTCTTGATCTTCCCATGTTGAGGCTGGGCTGGGTTGTTGATGTTGGGCCAAATGCTACCCCTTTCGAGGCAGGTGTGTGAGTGTTGAGGCTGGGCTGGGGGTTTTGAGACTGGGCCTGGTACTACCCCTGTTGAGACAGGTCTGAGTGTTTTGAGGCTGGTCCAGGTGCTGCCCCTGTTTAGGCTGGGGCTGATGCTGGTGGCCCTGTTAGGCCCTGTGTGCAGGGGCCTCCCGCTCTATTGCCCTGTAGGGTGAAAGGAACAGTACACATAAATAGCAACACAAGAATATAGATGGCGAGAGTAAACAGTACCTGAACATATAGAAGAGCATGTAGGCACTCCGGGCTCTGGTCCTCAGCACAGTGGCTTCATTGGACATTGACACCTGGCTGTCGTTACAGCAGAACCAGTTTCCACTGGCATGCAATATGTCACTAATGTAGTGCCCTGTGGAACAAGGAAGACAGACTAGAGGTCAAGGGTCACGCTATTGTGGGTAATAGAGTGTTTCGTAACAGTTAAACAGGTCATTTGGGAGGTATTTTATCTGTTACATGTGTCAAGTTTTGAAATCAGAGATAAACAAATACACATGGCATATAATTAGGCATGCAGTGCTTGTTGGGATGACACTTCACTCTGAAGCCTGCAGCCTTGCTAGCTTGGCCGAAATGGCTGTTGGAAGGTCTAATTATCACCTACCCCAGGGTTCCCCAAATGGCGGCCCGCGGGACAAATTTGGCCCAAGGATGATTTTATTTGGCCCCTATGTTTTCTGACCAAATAAAAGGTAATTGTTAAAAGACTGTAAAAACACCAGCAAATCAGCTCCAAGTGATTTTCATTTTGGAAATCTGTTTCAAAGTATTCCCACGCACAATAAAGAGATATTTGTGGTTGTACACAAATGTAAGCAAGGTTTGAAATGAGTCAAATATTATATCTGTTTGGCGTTCCTACGGTATATTTGCAGTCTACAAATTATTTGTAATTTTGTTCCACACCCCTTCCCATCTGGCTAAGAAAGAAAATGGACCCGAGGCTGAATCTAGTTGATGATCCCTGGCCTTCACCCTCGATAATTTTCACTCCCTCAGCTTTGGGATGCTTGTGTATACGGCAGAGGCACACGTGAACATGCAAATTGAGATCCAAGGAGAAGGGAGTGATTTGGAATTCAGCTGATGTCATATGTATTGTGCATCTGCATGTGTGTGTTTGATGGTATTTACTTACCGGAGTTTGCGGAGCCTCCCAAATGAGAGACTACGCCAGTCAGCTGGTAGTAACCATTCACTGACTGTACTGGCTTCTGCTTCTGTAAGAAAACACATGTGATCATAGGATTCTCATTTCCTCTACAGTCCACCACACTGTCTACAGTCTACTACAGTACTAGTCTACTACAGGTCTACTACATCGTGTACTCCTCATAACTATCTCAGTGTCCTGTCATAACTTATTTTTCACTGGTTTCACTCTCTCTATCTCTCTCTCTCTATCTCTCTCTCTCTTCTCACCACTGAGGCTGTCAGCAGCACTTTCCCTGGTTCCTGCTCATTTGAATCTGAGGGGTCAAATAAACATATCAAGAGCTGTGAAAACGTGGTCACTTGTCTGAATTGCTCTGGACTAAAACAGCTCCCATACATCACTAAAGATGTCTGAGAAGCATTTTAAATTGCAGCTTCCAGATTCTCTGTCAGCAGGACCGTTTTGGGAGTGGGTGGTTTGTGTGGTGTTGGAGCAAGAATAGTGTTATGGTGCCATGACCTACCTGAACAGCAGAGGGCGCTGTCTTTGGCCTCTCCAGGTGGGCTGGAGACTTGGCTGGCGAGGGTCTGGGGGATGGACCCCTGGATGCTGGGGGCCTGGTTGGTGAGGGCCTGTGGGCTGGCACTGTGCAGGTGGGGCACCATGTCCCCACAGAGGGTGGAGAGCCTCAGCTCCGAAGGAAACAAAAGAGGAGCCTCCAGCTTCTCCAACCCCCCAGGTCCTCCAAACCTCTTCAGATGCAGAACCAGCACACTGCCCAGAAAGAGAGAGGAAGAGAGATGAACAGACAGACAATGAAACCAGTCAACAAAATAACAGATGAGTGAAATTTGTTTGGTGGTGCTCACCTCTAAGTCCTACAACATGCTCAGGAAGGTAACTACTCCTAAAGGCTCAGGACATTAAACACTGCTAGTACTATGAGAGGTTATAAAGGGACAACTCACAGAGGCAGTGTGTGGAACTGCTCCACCTTTGAGGCGTGGAGGCCTTTACAGCCCTCACATGTGAATTCAACCTGTTCACTCTGATTAGAAACAAAAGCATTACATAATGAATGATACCACTACAATAATAAGATAGCGTATTCTGAGGCAGTGGGCAGCTTGCCCTGGGTGTTAGTCTCTACATGCAGGGCTGAGCCCTAAGTGCTGACTTTGAAAGTGAGTGCTAGGCTGTTCAGCAAGGTGCGCTCAGGGCTGATGTCCAATGAGAGGTGGTTGTAGTCCTCTCTGGTGGACGACTCGCGCCCACAGCTTCAGAAGCAGGACAAAGAGAAGAAAAATGCATCAAGTCTGTTTCTGTTTCAGGTCTCTACAATGTTTCTGTTATGCCATGTGTTTTGTAATATTAATATATACTGTATATATATATATATATATAGAAAGATCATGTTCTCAGTAGATACTCTACAACCAATGGGATCTCTTACCTGGTACATGTGCGCACCGACACAAGCTGGAACTCCAGCTGGGAAACAGGGCAGGTATAGTTCATCCCGAGTGTCTTCAGAATCATGCCCTCCTCCTTCAGCTGGCACAGCATATTGACAAGTAACTCGTGTGCGTCCTATGATGAGGAAGAGAAAGAAACACACCAAGATAAAAGCAAATTAAAAAGAGAAAATTAACCCTTGCAAGAAGAGCACTCGTACACAAGAGAGTAGTGCCTCAGTTACCTGTTGCGTGTCCCCCAGATACTTCAAATCGTATCCCGACAAGGAGTACTTGACCTTCCACATGAGGTCTGCTTTTGAGGCCTGGTTTACCACACTGTCAGGTAGACCCGAACGGTGCACATCAGACAGACACCTGTAGGGGAGACAGAGAGTAAGTTAGCAGCCGACTGGATGGTGTCAACCTACTGGCTTACGCCTGAAGAGGCAGATGAGTATATACAAATATGTTTTATCTAGTGGCACCCCATCATTAGAAATTATTCATTCGATTCGATGCAATTTCATCTTTGAGGACGGAATATGAAGCCAAACAACAAAAATGTATTGTTTATTCTCCTAAGATATTTGGTTTGGATACTGCTCTCAATTCCAGAGCATTTAAAAAAACTACCAAATTTCCCACGGTAAGGTGGAATGTTCAGTCAATGAGCATTATGGGTAATGTAGTCATTCTACACTTTCCAAATTGGCCTACAAAATGCCTACATCATAATCAGTGTGTCATTGTTGTTCCTCTTGGTTATGAAGATTCCAAAACAAAAAGAAACTGGAAAATAAACCATAAATACAATACACAGCAAAATATGAAGTGGTTAAGGTTAGGAAAAGGGTTAGGATTAGTGAAAGTGCTATCTTAACCTGCTACGACAATCCCTTTCTGTAGAAGTGGCGTGAAAAGAGTGACCCTTCTTTAATTTATGACCACAATTAATGGCTGTGTGGGGTGAGTGTCTGCTTTTGAGCCTTCCCTTACCTGAGCAGGTTGGAGAAGGGGGAGGAGCTCCAGAGTTGTTCCTGGTGCAGGATTTCCTTTGAGAAGGAAGGCAGGACCAGGAGGCACTGCAGGGTGGCGTTAAGGAAGCAAGTGTTGCCAATGTTAGGCAACCTGTGAAGAAGAATCAGTCATCAGTACACACATAGAGATGAATCATAACCTTCACATCTCTATAAAGTGATGATAATGGCAGGGGATAAGGGATACATTATATTTAACACAAAGAAGTGGATGTCCTTTAGACCAAGATTGACATAATTCATGGGTTTATAAATATCTAATAAAACGGACATGCTAGATAGTAAGCCTTATCCCCATAGTATATCAGACACTGATCTCTAAACAATAAAGAACTTATATTCAATGCATTTGCAGTGTGTTGTGGTTTACCCAAGAAGTTCCATGTTGACCAGTTCCCCGCGTTCTCCTCTGGCCCCCTGGGTCTCTTCTGACCCTCTGGTGGCTGAGCTGGCCCTGGGAAGAGTCATGCTTCTGGTGGCTGAGCTGGCCCTGGGAAGAGTCATGCTTCTGGTGGCTGAGACTGGTCTCTGGGGCATTGGACTAGAGTGTTCCTGAAGAGACAGAGGTCTGGAGGAAGGAGAGAAACAGGTCTAACGCCTCCAACACAGAGATATTATCACTCTACACAGTCTCTCTATTAAATACTGTATTGTACTATAAACACAGCTGAGTACTGCTGTCCATATAAATGCAGTGTACCAAGTAGACCAGGCCAATAGGTTAGTACTCTCTTTATCCACTAGATGTAGACAGAAGAGGCTAAAACTACAGTTTCAGGAAAATAACTTTCTGGGACTGTGTTTATCAAGTGTCTCAGAGTAAGAGTGATCTAGAACCAGTTTTGCATTTTAGATCATAGATCAATGAATCAGATTATTATGGACAGAGAGGACCTGATCCTAGATTAGCACTCATACTGTTGATTAACACTGGCCCTGGTCTGGTAGCACTAAACCCAACTCTCCAAAGAGACTCTAGGATGGCACTGTACTTTATGTTTGGATTACCTGACTGTTGTGCCCTCCTGACTGGTGTCTCCATGACGGTCCAGAGGGTTGGTAGGAGAGGGAGAACTAGGCTGGGACACCACTGGAGAGAATTTAACTGGGGAAGGGTTTTTGGCAGGTGACCGGGGTACAGAGGGTTGTTCAGCAGGAGAGCAAGGCTGAGAGGAACATTTAACAGGAGAGGGAGGTGGATGGAGGGAGGAGAGTTGGTCAGAGGGTGAGGGGTCAGAGGTAGCGGAGCCATTCCGTTCAGAACGGTCAGATGGAATTGGAGAGGGGGATGAAGTGCCCCTCTCCTTCTTCTTTCTTGTCTTCTGCTCCACATCAACTGAATTTGCTTTCTGACGTTTTTTCTGTTGACAAGAAAATGTGATAGTGCTAAATACTTTCCCCCTCAGATCCCCAGCCAATGGAAGAGGGGGGTCATAAGAGTAGGAAGAGGTTGGCCTAAATGGAGAATCATAGGTATCTATCCTAAACCTCAAATAACACAGTATAGACAGGTTACATTGAGTGGCATTTGCAATAGCAGAACTTCATGTACATTTCATGTACACTTTTTACGTATTCGTCAATCAGAATGTAATTTTACTTTTATTCTTCCCACTAGGTTAAAGAGAAAAATACTACTCCAGAATTATAGTAGTTGTTAATTGATTAAATGACCTGATTTCATACCTTTTTGCACCAGCAGAAACAAGCCATGTCGATAACTAATGAAGACTGATACATTTCCACATTAACCCATTGTTCAAATTGGCTTTAAGACCATTGTGATGTCATCGGCCATGTATGACACCACCACCTGGCAACCCAATCTATAACATTTTAAAATATATTGAACAATGAACAAATCTGTTTTACTGAAGAGCAAAGTTATGCAGTATACATACAATATTGTAGATAATATGCTCCATTGTATTCTTGTTTCTTTTTACATTCATTTTTTGTATGTTGTTTCATTATATGTACGACCACAATGAAGGCATTTTAAGTGCCTTCATCTTCATAGTTTTTTTATATCTTCCACGTTGTTTTTGGTTTGGTTATCGGTTTATTTAAATGCTAAATGCTTTTTCTCTTATTCACCAGCAGATGGACAAAGTGTTGGTTTAAAAGAATGTGAACAGGTGGTAGAGATTTAGCCTAAACCTCAAACAACAATCCAGATTGGTTAGGGACAGTTTTCCGTATTCAATCTTGCCCTGAGGGCAGCTCTGTCTCAAGGACATAATGAATGTGATTGGTTCAATTAAAACTCAATGGTCAGTGGGCAGAGCTTACAGTGCCCAGTGCGTGTTAAATACACTTGCTAGGTGATATGTTGGTGTTGAATGGAAGGCATAACACAAGGTTGCTGGCATGAATTGTGTTTTCTAACCTCACTCCAACCCCTAAACAATTATTCTTACCTAAACTTAACCCAACCCTAGCTAGAGTCCCAGGTCTGTTTAGTGCTGTCTTGCCAACTCCTACTAGCTAGAGTCCCAGGTCTGTTTAGTGCTGTCTTGTCAACTCCTACTAGCTAGAGTCCCAGGTCTGTTTAGTGCTGTCTTGCCAACTTCTACTTGCTAGAGTCCCAGGTCTGTTTAGTGCTGTCTTGCCAACTCCTACTAGCTAGAGTCCCAGGTCTGTTTAGTGCTGTCTTGCCAACTCCTACTAGCTAGAGTCCCAGGTCTGTTTAGTGCTGTCTTGCCAACTCCTACTAGCTAGAGTCCCAGGTATGTTTAGTGCTGTCTTGCCAACTCCTACTAGCTAGAGTCCCAGGTCTGTTTAGTGCTGTCTTGCCAACTCCTACTAGCTAGAGTACCAGGTCTGTTTAGTGCTGTCTTGTCAACTCCTACTAGCTAGAGTCCCAGGTCTGTTTAGTGCTGTCTTCCCAACTCCTACAGTGGCTCTTCCTTAAAAAGTTGCATCATATTGCAGCACAACTTGCGGGCTGCCGCAGAATTCTATGGCACATTATTTATTATTTAAGTGTCAGACATTGTTGCCATTAACGCTCGTTAGAGCTAGTTTGACCACCAGAGAGCATCTTTGAGAAACATTTAACCGTTTTTAATATGAAACTAATCGTTGGATAACAGATCTGCTCTCGGAACTCATTTACACACGTTACTGTGTGTGTTTCGATTCTCTCTCGCACAAACACACACATACATGCTCACCCTCTATAACCACTCTTTATATTTACAGTGGTGATGGACAGCTGGAGGCATTTCGTTGTGAATTCTGAAAACAAGCCAACCTAACTCAGAAATACATTTCACTGGTTGCCATGGTGAATAACCCAATAATAATTGGTTGGACACATGAAAGGAAACAAAGAGTTTACCGGAAACTCAAAATGAAAATACTTGCAGATCAATTCAGATCAACAAATGACAATAGTAGATCTAATTACATTTAGAGGATTCTAAATTAATATCTAATGGGCTTTTATACAATGATAATGCAGGGATAATAATACATTCATATATTTGTAGGGGTTGGGCAAATCTGCTTTTATAGTACTTAAGCATTGAATACATGGAAGTTTGCCCATTTTGGCCTTTAGGCTACACTTTACAATAGGACTCATTTTATTTTTTAAATTTATTTTACCTTTATTTAACCAGGTAGGCTAGTTGAGAACAAGTTCTCATTTGCAACTGCGACCTGGCCAAGATAAAGCATAGCAGTGTGAACAGACAACACAGAGTTACACATGGAATTAAACAATTAACAAGTCAATAACACAGTAGAAAAAAAGGGGAGTCTATATACATTGTGTGCAAAAGGCATGAGGAGGTAGGCGAATAATTACAATTTTGCAGATTAACACTGGAGTGATAAATGATCAGATGGTCATGTACAGGTAGAGATATTGGTGTGCAAAAGAGCAGAAAAGTAAATAAATAAAAACAATATGGGGATGAGGTAGGTGAAAATGGGTGGCTATTTACCAATAGACTATGTACAGCTGCAGCGATCGGTTAGCTGCTCAGATAGCAGATGTTTGAAGTTGGTGAGGGAGGTAAAAGTCTCCAACTTCAGCGATTTTTGCAATTCGTTCCAGTCACAGGCAGCAGAGTACTGGAACGAAAGGCGGCCAAATGAGGTGTTGGCTTTAGGGATGATCAGTGAGATACACCTGCTGGAGCGCGTGCTACGGATGGGTATTGCCATCGTGACCAGTGAACTGAGATAAGGCGGAGCTTTATCTAGCATGGACTTGTAGATGACCTGGAGCCAGTGGGTCTGGCGACGAATATGTAGCGAGGGCCAGCCGACTAGAGCATACAAGTCGCAGTGGTGGGTGGTATAAGGTGCTTTAGTGACAAAACGGATGGCACTGTAATAAACTGCATACAGTTTGCTGAGTAGAGTGTTGGAAGCAATTTTGTAGATGACATCGCCGAAGTCGAGGATCGGTAGGATAGTCAGTTTTACTAGGGTAAGTTTGGCGGCGTGAGTGAAGGAGGCTTTGTTGCGGAATAGAAAGCCGACTCTTGATTATATTTTTGATTGGAGATGTTTGATATGAGTCTGGAAGGAGAGTTTGCAGTCTAGCCAGACACCTAGGTACTTATAGATGTCCACATATTCAAGGTCGGAACCATCCAGGGTGGTGATGCTAGTCGGGCATGCGGGTGCAGGCAGCGATCGGTTGAAAAGCATGCATTTGGTTTTACTAGCGTTTAAGAGCAGTTGGAGGCCACGGAAGGAGTGTTGTATGGCATTGAAGCTTGTTTGGAGGTTACATAGCACAGTGTCCAAGGACATCTCTGACTGCCTGCAACATCTACAGTGGTACAATATAAATATATTTTTGAATTACTTTTTTAAAATGTACATGTTTATTAAGTTGTCTTGCTTTTCTCAGAGCAGGACAAAACGGTGCTGAAATAGTTGACCATACGCAGGTAGGCTTTTGCTTGAAATCCTATTGTAACAATTGGATGACATTGGGAGTTTCAGTAAGCAACAATTTGTTGCCTTCATTAGCCTACTTTATTCTTAAAATAACTCCAGCACATAAAAGAGAAAGGAGTCTTAATTAATTAAACAATAAAGTGATTTAATTCACAAATGCATTTGACTGTACTTAATATTGGCCATCAACCAGAAACACATCATGGTAGAAACATGTTATTGATTATTCTTTTATTTTTTACTATTTCAAAATGTACACGTTTAATAAGCTACTGTGCAGTCTGACAAGTAAACATAGCCCACAGTACATAGTAAACATAGCCCACAGTACATAGTAAACATAGCCCACAGTACATAGTCCACAGTACATAGTAAACATAGCACACAGTACATAGTAAACATGGCCCACAGTACATAGTAAACATAGCCCACAATACATAGTCCACAGTACATAGTAAACATAGCACACAGTACATAGTAAACATGGCCCACAGTACATAGTAAACATAGCCCACAGTACATAGTAAACATAGCCCACAGTACATAGTAAACATAGCCCACAGTACATAGTAAACATGGCCCACAGTACATAGTAAACATAGCCCACAGTACATAGTAAACATAGCCCACAGTACATAGTAAACATAGCCCACAGTACATAGTAAACATAGCCCACAGTACATAGTAAACATGGCCCACAGTACATAGTAAACATAGCCCACAGTACATAGTAAACATAGCCCACAGTACATAGTAAACATAGCCCACAGTACATAGTAAACATGGCAAAGATGCTTCATTCCTTACATAAGGGAGAGCCGGCCATGTCAAGACTTTCTCAGTGACCTCAAGTACTCAATAACTCTGTCTTGAATGTTTTTTCGGGTTGCATCAGTCTTGGTCACAGTATTAATGATGAACACCTGGAGGTTCACTGGTCAGCCACATTTGCCTCGGGATCCATCCCAGTTGGGGCGGCATGTAGTCTAGTGGTTAGAGCATTGGGCCAGTAACCGGAAGGTTGTTGAATCAAATCCTTGAGCTGACAGGGTAAAAATCTGTTGTTCTGCCCCTGAACAAGGCAGTTAACCCACTGTTCCTAGGACATCATTGTAAATAAGAATTTGTTCTTAAATGACTTGCCTAGTTAAATAAAAAATACAAGTATCTGTCTCTACAAATAATGGGTGATACTGATTCACCTGCACCTTTATCAGATGAGCAGAATGGTACTGCTCTGCACCCCCATTGATTGTGGTGTCCTATGATAGAAATGGTAGATCAATTAAGAATGAAAAGTGACTCCAACACACACATTCTGCATAATGAAACGTGTTTTAAGAATGTAGCAAAACCAACCGCTTTCATGGGAACCATGTGTTTTATCGGTGTGTACCGTTGTCCAGCCCTTTGTCCACCGATCTCCATGGATGGTTGTCTGCATGGTTGTTTGCTCTGCAAAAACACATTCATGTTTTTAGTATACAAGTATCGATTGTATTACACAGTATGCCTACACATGGACAGACTATATAAAAAAATAAAATAAGTAAATGCATTGAAACCAATTTCTTTTTAGTTTTGGTGATCCTCCCAGCTCTGGCTCATTTTCTCAAGTCCTCTGGTGGGTACAGTCCTAACCCTGGAACATATAGCACCATAGAATGGGTGGAGTTTGGGGCAGGTAGAAGAGTACTGGAAAGGTGTGACTTTCAGGTTACTATTGGCCACAAGTATACAGCAGATCGCCGAAGGTCCTCACTTTGATTATGCTGTAAAAACATACTGTAACACCATGACCAGGATCTCTATTCATTTAAGTGAGCAGATTGGGGCTTTCAGGGGGAACAGACAATCTACTGGAGACATTTAAAAAATACTGGTAGACTTTAGGATTTTTGTCATGTCATCCAGGTCAGGATAACCAATTATACAGTGCCTTGCGAAAGTATTCGGCCCCCTTGAACTTTGCGACCTTTTGACACATTTCAGGCTTCAAACATAAAGATATAAAACTGTATTTGTTTGTGAAGAATCAACAACAAGTGGGACACAATCATGAAGTGGAACAACATTTATTGGATATTTCAAACTTTTTTAACAAATCAAAAACTGAAAAATTGGGCGTGCAAAATTATTCAGCCCCTTTACTTTCAGTGCAGCAAACTCTCTCCAGAAGTTCAGTGAGGATCTCTGAATGATCCAATGTTGACCTAAATGACTAATGATGATAAATACAATCCACCTGTGTGTAATCAAGTCTCCGTATAAATGCACCTGCACTGTGATAGTCTCAGAGGTCCGTTAAAAGCGCAGAGAGCATCATGAAGAACAAGGAACACACCAGGCAGGTCCGAGATACTGTTGTGAAGAAGTTTAAAGCCGGATTTGGATACAAAAATATTTCCCAAGCTTTAAACATCCCAAGGAGCACTGTGCAAGCGATACTATTGAAATGGAAGGAGTATCAGACCACTGCAAATCTACCAAGACCTGGCCGTCCCTCTAAACTTTCAGCTCATACAAGGAGAAGACTGATCAGAGATGCAGCCAAGAGGCCCATGATCACTCTGGATGAACAGCAGAGATCTACAGCTGAGGTGGGAGACTCTGTCCATAGGACAACAATCAGTCGTATATTGCACAAATCTGGCCTTTATGGAAGAGTGGCAAGAAGAAAGCCATTTCTTAAAGATATCCATAAAAAGTGTCGTTTAACGTTTGCCACAAGCCACCTGGGAGACACACCAAACATGTGGAAGAAGGTGCTCTGGACAGATGAAACCAAAATTGAACTTTTTGGCAACAATGCAAAATGTTATGTTTGGCGTAAAAGCAACACAGCTGAACACACCATCCTCACTGTCAAACATGGTGGTGGCAGCATCATGGTTTGGGCCTGCTTTTCTTCAGTAGGGACAGGGAAGATGGTTAAAATTGATGGGAAGATGGATGGAGCCAAATACAGGACCATTCTGGAAGAAAACCTGATGGAGTCTGCAAAAGACCTGAGACTGGGACGGAGATTTGTCTTCCAACAAGACAATGATCCAAAACATAAAGCAAAATCTACAATGGAATGGTTCAAAAATAAACATATCCAGGTGTTAGAATGGCCAAGTCAAAGTCCAGACCTGAATCCAATCGAGAATCTGTGGAAAGAACTGAAAACTGCTGTTCACAAATGCTCTCCATCCAACCTCACTGAGCTCGAGCTGTTTTGCAAGGAGGAATGGGAAAAAATGTCAGTCTCTCGATGTGCAAAGCTGATAGAGACATACCCCAAGCGACTTACAGCTGTAATCGCAGCAAAAGGTGGCGCTACAAAGTATTAACTTAAGGGGGCTGAATAATTTTGCACGCCCAATTTTTCAGTTTTTGATTTGTTAAAAAAGTTTGAAATATCCAATAAATGTCGTTCCACTTCATGATTGTGTCCCACTTGTTGTTGATTCTTCACAAAAAAATACAGTTTTATATCTTTATGTTTGAAGCCTGAAATGTGGCAAAAGGTCGCAAAGTTCAAGGGGGCCGAATACTTTCGCAAGGCACTGTATATACAAAGTACTAACCCTGACTCTCGTTTTTTAAGTGTTCATAGGTCTCGGTCTATATATTCCTGGTGGGTTTTCACAAACAATGCTTATTTTATTTAAACGCTCTTCACACACCATGCTTACTTGAGACTCGTATATAAGAGTTGAGGTTAGAAGTAGAAGTTACTGTATTTGAGCACCCTCGCACTCGCACACGCACACCACACACACACACACACACACACACACACACACACACACACACACACACACACAACAGGTGAGATTACCCTGTAGTACTATATCTTTATTTGTCCCAATCCTGGATGATACAGTAAAACACATTACCAAAGATCTTTAATAATTTGTGATTCAGTACATGTTCAGTGGTGGGAGAGACCCTCTGGAGTTGCTGCACTGCTGTGTGTTCTCCTACTGGCTGGGATCATAGGCCTGTCTGTCTACTGTGAGTTTAGTATGTTGTCACTGAGACTTCAGTTGCCTACTTAATTATAATTACTCATTAATGGTGTTTTAGTTACATGTTTGATTAACTTTTCCTTTATACAGATGGAGTCACTGTTGATCATGACTCAACAGAGAGAGACCAGCTACAGACCAATTATAACAACCTGACTAAAGAGAGAGGCCAGCTACAGTCCAGTTACAACATCCTGACTAAAGAGAGAAACCAGCTACAGACCAGTTACAACAACCCGACTAAAGAGAGAGACCAGCTACAGACCAGATACAACAACCTGAATAAAGAAAGAGAGCAGTTACAGACCAGATACAACAACCTGACTAAAGAGAGAGACCAGTTACAGACCAGATACAACAACCTGAATAATAAGAGAGACCAGTTACAGACCAGATACAACAACCTGAATAATAAGAGAGACCAGTTACAGACCAGATACAACAACCTGAATAAAGAAAGAGAGCAGTTACAGACCAGATACAACAACCTGAATAAAGAGAGAGACCAGTTACAGACCAGATACAACAACCTGACTAAAGAGAGAGACCAGTTACAGACCAGATACAACAACCTGACTAAAGAGAGAGACCAGTTACAGACCAGATACAACAACCTGACTGAATAGAGAGACCAGCTTCAGACCAGTTACAACAACCTGACCGAATAGACAGACCAGCTACAGACCAGTTACAACAACCTGACTAAAGAGAGAGACAAGCTTCAGACCAGTTACAACAACCTGACTGAATAGCGAGACCAGCTACAGACCAGTTACAACAACCTGACTAAAGAGAGAGACAAGCTTCAGACCAGTTACAACAACCTGACTAAAGAGAGAGACCAGCTACAGACCAGATACAACAACCTAACTGAATAGAGAGACCAGCTTCAGACCAGTTACAACAACCTGACCGAATAGACAGACCAGCTACAGACCAGTTACAACAACCTGACTAAAGAGAGAGACAAGCTTCAGACCAGTTACAACAACCTGACTGAATAGAGAGACCAGCTACAGACCAGTTACAACAACCTGACTAAAGAGAGAGACAAGCTTCAGACCAGTTACAACAACCTGACTGAATAGAGACCAGCTTCAGGTGAAATAATGGTATTACAGACTTGGGGGTATGATCCTCTAACTTTCTCACTCAACATTATTTACCATTCATTAAATTAAAGATGACATTCTGTACAGTCACCACATATGAAACATTTGATCTCCAATCCAAAACGCTGGCGTATAGAGCCAAATGAAAAGTTGTAGCTTCACTGTCCAAATAAATACGTAAGGGAGCGTACGTGAGATAAGAAAAGACAGTATGTCACGTCACACAGCCTTTAATAGTGACAGGTCACAATGGTACAGTAAGGGTGTGGCGTCATTGTAAACATCGTTGATATTAAGCATCTCAATCATATCACATGAAAGGGAAGGAGTTCCCATAGCTTGTTTGGTGACCCGTTACTCTACTCACAGAACCAAGGTCACATCCGTAGCCCAGCATTTTCATGTCTGTATTGATTCAAATTGATACAACTGGAGAGTAACTTCAAAATATACTCATAGCATCTCTGAATCTTTATGTGACATTCCTCCTCCAGACCTGATTGGGTGTTAGAAGGCTCCATTACAGCTGCTTCCCTTTGTCACGTTTCCTGTTAGGACCGGCCTGAATCCCAGACCATAAATCTTCCTGAGTTAAAGAGTTACAACGGTCAACAGAATCATCTTAAATGGGATTTTCTTACATTTGCTTGTCTTTATTAATATTCCAGGTCTTCCGGTGTGACCATGCTGAATAAGAGGTTAGACACCACAGTGTATTTCACAACAGGAGGATTTCAAACCAAACCAAATAGAAGGGATGTTATACCCTCTAAATAATCACACTCTCTATCCACCACATCTACATGTGTACTACATTTAGTGTGTATACTTTATACGCTTTATACATTAGGTGAAGTAGTCAAATCAAGGGCAGGTATTTATGACATAAGCTACTGAAAGAATGTTCATGCTAGTGTTGAAGAGCAGCATGATTGAAGTTGGGCCGAATGCTGCACCTGTTGAGGCAGGTCTGAGGGTGTTGGGGCTGGGTCTTGTTCTGCCCATGTTGAGGCTGGGCCTGGTTCTTCCCATGTTGAGACTGGGCCTGGTTCTTCCCATGTTGAGGCTGGGCTGGGTGTGTTGATGTTGGGCCTAGTGCTGCACCTGTTGAGGCAGGTCTGAGGGTGTTGGGGCTGGGTCTGGTTCTTCACATGTTGAGGCTGGGCTGGGTGTGTTGATGTTGGGCCCCGTGCTGCCCCTGTTGTGGCTGGGCTCGGGGTTGTTGATGTTGGGCCAAGTGCTACCCCTTTCGAGGCAGGTGTGTGAGTGTTGAGGCTGGGCTGTATGGTTTTGAGGCTGGGCCTGGTACCACCCCTGTTGAGACAGGTCTGAGTGTTTGGAGGTTGGTCCAGGTTCTGCCCCTGTTTAGTCTGGGGCTGATGCTGGTGGCCCTGTTAGGCCCTGTGTGCTGGGGCCTCCCGCTCTATTGCCCTGTAGGGTGAAAGGAACCGTACACATAAATAGCAACACAAGAATATAGATGGTGAGAGTAAACAGTACCTGAACATATAGAAGAGCATGTAGGCACTCCGGGCTCTGGTTCTCAGCACAGTGGCTTCATTGGACATTGACACCTGGCTGTCATTACAGCAGAACCAATTTCCACTGGCATGCAATATGTCACTAATGTAGTGCCCTGTGGAACAAGGAAGACAGACTAGAGGTCAAGGGTCAGGCTATTATTTTTCACTGGTTTCTCTCTCTCTCTCTCTCTCTCTCTCTCTCTCTCTCTCTCTCTCTCTCTCTCTCTCTCTCTCTCTCTCTCTCTCTCTCTCTCTCTCTCTCTCTCTCTCTCTCTCTCTCTCTCTCTCTCTCTCTCTCTCTCTCTCTCTCTCTCTCTCTCTCTCTCTCTCTCTCTCTCTCTCTCCTCACCACTGAGGCTGTCAGCAGCACTTTCCCTGGTTCCTGCTCATTTGAATCTGAGGGGTCAAATATACATATAAGGAGCTGTGAAAACGTGGTCACTTGTCTGAATTGCTCTGGACTAAAACAGCTCCCATACATCACTAAAGATATCTGAGAAACATTTTAAATTGCAGCTTCCAGCTTCTCTGTCAGCAGGACCGTTTTGGGAGTGGGTCGTTTGTGTGGTGTTGGAGCCAGAATAGTGTTATGGTGCCATGACCTACCTTTACAGCAGAGGGCGCTGTCTTTGGCCTCTCCAGGTGGGCTGGAGACTTGGCTGGCGAGGGTCTGGGGGATGGACCCCTGGATGCTGGGGGCCTGGTTGGTGAGGGCCTGTGGGCTGGCACTGTGCAGGTGTGGCACCATGTCCCCACAGAGGGTGGAGAGCCTCAGCTCCGAAGGAAACAAAAGAGGAGCCTCCAGCTTCTCCAACCCCCCAGGTCCTCCAAACCTCTTCAGATGCAGAACCAGCACACTGCCCAGAAAGAGAGAGGAAGAGAGATGAACAGACAGACAATGAAACCAGTCAACAA
This sequence comes from Oncorhynchus mykiss, assembly GCF_013265735.2. Classification (NCBI taxonomy): domain Eukaryota; kingdom Metazoa; phylum Chordata; class Actinopteri; order Salmoniformes; family Salmonidae; genus Oncorhynchus; species Oncorhynchus mykiss. Next base: position 71,761,829 of record NC_048574.1, read on the forward strand.
AATAACAGATGAGTGACATTTGTTTGGCGGTGCTCACCTCTAAGTCCTACAACCTGCTCAGGAAGGTAACTACTCCTAAAGGCTCAGGACATTAAACACTGCTAGTACTATGAGAGGTTATAAAGGGACAACTCACAGAGGCAGTGTGTGGAACTGCTCCACCTTTGAGGCGTGGAGGCCTTTACAGCCCTCACATGTGAATTCAACCTGTTCACTCTGGTTAGAAACAAAAGCATTACATAATGAATGATACCACTACAATAATAAGATAAGATAGCGTATTCTGAGGCAGTGGGCAGCTTGCCCTGGGTGTTAGTCTCTACATGCAGGGCTGAGCCCTAAGTGCTGACTTTGAAAGTGAGTGCTAGGCTGTTCAGCAAGGTGCGCTCAGGGCTGATGTCCAATGAGAGGTGGTTGTAGTCCTCTCTGGTGGACGACTCGCGCCCACAGCTTCAGAAGCAGGACAAAGAGAAGAAAAATGCATCAAGTCTGTTTCTGTTTCAGGTCTCTACAATGTTTCTGTTATGCCATGTGTTTTGTAATATTAATATATACTGTATATATATATATATAGAAAGATCATGTTCTCAGTAGATACATTACAACCAATGGGATCTCTTACCTGGTACATGTGCGCACCGACACAAGCTGGAACTCCAGCTGGGAAACAGGGCAGGTATAGTTCATCCCGAGTGTCTTCAGAATCATGCCCTCCTCCTTCAGCTGGCACAGCATATTGACGAGTAACTCGTGTGCGTCCTATGATGAGGAAGAGAAAGAAACACACCAAGATAAAAGCAAATTAAAAAGAGAAAATGAACCCTTGCAAGAAGAGCACTCGTACACAAGAGAGTAGTGCCTCAGTTACCTGTTGCGTGTCCCCCAGATACTTCAAATCGTATCCCGACAAGGAGTACTTGACCTTCCACATGAGGTCTGCTTTTGAGGCCTGGTTTGCCACACTGTCAGGTAGACCTGAACGGTGCACATCAGACAGACACCTGTAGGGGAGACAGAGAGTAAGTTAGCAGCCGACTGGATGGTGTCAACCTACTGGCTTACGCCTGAAGAGGCAGATGAGTATATACAAATATGTTTTATCTAGTGGCACCCCATCATTAGAAATGTTTCATTCGATTTGATGCAATTTCACCTTTGAGGACGGAATATGAAGCCAAACAACAAAAATGTATTGTTTATTCTCCTAAGATATTTGGTTTGGATACTGCTCTCAATTCCAGAGCATTTAAAAAAACTACCAAATTTCCCACGGTAAGGTGGAATGTTCAGTCAATGAGCATTATGGGTCATGTAGTCATTCTACACTTTCCAAATTGGCCTACAAAATGGCTACATCATAATCAGTGTGTCATTGTTGTTCCTCTTGGTTATGAAGATTCCAAAACAAAAAGAAACTGGAAAATAAATCATAAATACAATACACAGCAAAATATGAAGTGGTTAAGGTTAGGAAAAGGGTTAGGATTAGTGAAAGTGCTATCTTAACCTGCTACGACAATCCCTTTCTGTAGAAGTGGCTTGAAAAGAGTGACCCTTCTTTAATTTATGACCACAATTAATGGCTGTGTGGGGTGAGTGTCTGCTTCTGAGCCTTCCCTTACCTGAGCAGGTTGGAGAAGGGGGAGGAGCTCCAGAGTTGTTCCTGGTGCAGGATTTCCTTTGAGAAGGAAGGCAGGACCAGGAGGCACTGCAGGGTGGCGTTAAGGAAGCAAGTGTTGCCAATGTTAGGCAACCTGTGAAGAAGAAGCAGCCATCAGTACAAACATAGAGATTAATCATAACCTTCACATCTCTATAAAGTGATGATAATGGCAGGGGATAAGGGATACATTATATTTAACACAAAGAAGTGGATGTCCAATTCATGGGTTTATAAATATCTAATAAAACGGACATGCTAGATTGTAAGCCTTATCCCCATAGTATATCAGACACTGATCTCTAAACAATAAATAACTTATATTCAATGCATTTGCAGTGTGTTGTGGTTTACCCAAGAAATTCCATGTTGACCAGTTCCCCCCGTTCTCCTCTGGCCCCCTGGGTCTCTTCTGACCCTCTGGTGGCTGAGCTGGTCCTGGGAAGAGTCATGCTTCTGGTGGCTGAGCTGGTCCTGGGAAGAGTCATGTTTCTGGTGGCTGAGACTGGTCTCTGGGGCATTGGACTAGAGTGTTCCTGAAGAGACAGAGGTCTGGAGGAAGGAGAGAAACAGGTCTAACGCCTCCAACACAGAGATATTATCACTCTACACAGTCTCTCTATTAAATACTGTACTGTACTATAAACACAGCTTAGTACTGCTGTTCATATAAATGCAGTGTACCAAGTAGACCAGGCCAATAGGTTAGTACTCTCTTTATCCACTAGATGTAGACAGAAGAGGCTAAAACTACAGTTTCAGGAAAATAACTTTCTGGGACTGTGTTTACCAAGTGTCTCAGAGTAGGAGTCTGATCTAGGACCAGTTTTGCATTTTAGATCATAGATCAATGAATCAGATTGTTATGGACAGAGAGGACCTGATCCTAGATTAGCACTCATACTGTTGATTAACACTGGCCCTGGTCTGGTAGCACTAAACCCAACTCTCCAAAGAGACTCTAGGATGGCACTGTACTTTATGTTTGGATTACCTGACTGTTGTGCCCTCCTGGCTGGTGTCTCCATGACGGTCCAGAGGGTTGGTAGGAGAGGGAGAACTAGGGTGGGACACCACTGGAGAGGATTTCACTGGGGAAGGGTTTTTGGCAGGTGACCGGGGTACAGAGGGTTGTTTAGCAGGAGAGCAAGGCTGAGAGGAACATTTAACAGGAGAGGGAGGTGGATGGAGGGAGGAGAGTTGGTCAGAGGGTGAGGGGTCAGAGGTAGTGGAGCCATTCCGTTCAGAACGGTCAGATGGAATTGGAGAGGGGGATGAAGTGCCCCTCTCCTTCTTCTTTCTTGTCTTCTGCTCCACATCAACTGAATTTGCTTTCTGACGTTTTTTCTGTTGACAAGAAAATGTGATAGTGCTAAATACTTTCCCCCCAGATCCCCAGCCAATGGAAGAGGGGGTCATAAGAGTAGGAAGAGGTTGGCCTAAATGGAGAATCATAGGGATCTATCCTAAACCTCAAATAACACAGTATAGACAGGTTACATTGAGTGACATTTGCAATAGCCGAACTTCATGTACATTTCATGTACACTTTTTACGTATTCGTCAATCAGAATGTAATTTTACTTTTATTCTTCCCACTAGGTTTAAGAGAAACATACTACTCCAGAATTATAGTAGTTGTTAATTGATTAAATGACCTGATTTCATACCTTTTTGCACCAGCAGAAACAAGCCATGTCGATAACCAATGAAGACTGATACATTTCCACATTAACCCATTGTTCAAATTGGCTTTAAGACCATTGTGATGTCATCGGTCATGTATGACACCACCACCTGGCAACCCAATCTATAACATTTTAAAATATATTGTTCAATGAACAAATATGTTTTATTGAAGAGCAAAGTTATGCAGTATACATACAATATTGTAGATAATATGCTCCATTGTATTCTTGTTTCTTTTTACATTCATTTTTTGTATGTTGTTTCATTAAACGTACGACCACAATGAAGGCATTTTAAGTGCCTTCATCTTCATCTTCATAGTTTTTTGATAGCGTCCATGTTGTTTTTGGTTTGGTTATCGGTTTATTTAAATGCTAAATGCTTTTTCTCTTATTCACCAGCAAATGGACAAAGTGTTGGTTTAAAAGAATGTGAACAGGTGGTAGAGATTTAGCCTAAACCTCAAACAACAATCCAGATTGGTTAGGGACAGTTTTCCGTATTCAATCTTGCCCTGAGGGCAGCTCTGTCTCACGGACATAATGAATGTGATTGGTTCAATTAAAGATCAATGGTCAGTGGGCAGAGCTTACAGTGCCCAGTGCGTGTTAAATACACTTGCTAGGTGATACATTGGTGTTGAATGGAAGGCATAACACAAGGTTGCTGGCATGAATTTTGTTTTCTAACCTCACTCCAAACCCTAAACAATTATTCTTACCTAAACTTAACCCAAGCCTAGCTATAGTCCCAGGTCTGTTTAGTGCTGTCTTGCCAACTCCTACTAGCTAGAGTCCCAGGTCTGTTTAGGGCTGTCTTGTCAACTCCTACTAGCTAGAGTCCCAGGTCTGTTTAGTGCTGTCTTGCCAACTCCTACTAGCTAGAGTCCCAGGTCTGTTTAGTGCTGTCTTGCCAACTCCTACTAGCTAGAGTCCCAGGTCTGTTTAGTGCTGTCTTGCCAACTCCTACTAGCTAGAGTCCCAGGTCTGTTTAGTGCTGTCTTGCCAACTCCTACAGTGGCTCTTCCTTAAAAAGTTGCATCATATTGCAGCACAACTTGCGGGCTGCCGTAGAATTCTATGGCACATTATTTATTATTTAAGTGTTAGACATTGTTGCCATTAACGCTCGTTAGAGCTAGTTTGACCACCAGAGAGCATCTTTGAGAAACATTTAACCGTTTTTAATATGAAACTAATTGTCGGATAACAGATCTGCTCTCGGAAATCATTTACACACGTTACTGTGTGTGTGTTTCGATTCTCTCTCGCACAAACACACACATACACGCTCACCCTCTATAACCACTCTTTATATTTACAGTGGTGATGGACAGCTGAAGGCATTTCGTTGTGAATTCTGAAAACAAGCCAACCTAACTCAGAAATACATTTCACTGGTTGCCATGGTGAATAATCCAATAATAATTGGTTGGACACATGAAAGGAAACAAAGAGTTTACCGGAAACTCAAAATGAAAATACTTGCAGATTAATTCAGATCAACAATTTTCAATAGTAGATCTAATTACATTTAGAGGATTCTAAATTAATATCTAATGGGCTTTTATACAATGATAATGCAGGGATAATAATACATTCATATATTTGTAGGGGTTGGGCAAATCTGGTTTTAGAGTACTTAAGCATCGAATACATTGAAGTTTCTCTGACTGCCTGCAACATCTACAGTGGTACAATATAAATATATTTTTGAATTACTTTTAAAAAATGTACATGTTTATTAAGTTGTCTTGCTTTTCTCAGAGCAGGACAAAACGGTGCTGAAATAGTTGACCATACGCAGGTAGGCTTTTGCTTCAAATCCTATTGTAACAATTGGATGACATTGGGAGTTTCAGTAAGCAACAATTTGTTGCCTTCATTAGCCTACTTTATTCTTAAAATAACTCCAGCACATAAAAGAGAAAGGAGCATTCATTAATTAAACAATAAAGTGATTTAATTCACAAATGCATTTGACTGTACTTAATATTGGCCATCAACCAGAAACACACCGTGGTAGAAACATGTTATTGATTTATTTTTATTTTTTCACTATTTCAAAATGTACACGTTTAATAAGCTACTGTGCAGTCTGACAAGTAAACATAGCCCACAGTACATAGTAAACATAGCCCACAGTACATAGTAAACATAGCCCACAGTACATAGTAAACATAGCCCACAGTACATAGTAAACATAGCCCACAGTACATAGTAAACATAGCCCACAGTACATAGTAAACATAGCCCACAGTACATAGTAAACATAGCCAACAGTCCATAGTAAACATGGCCCACAGTACATAGTGAACATAGCCCACAGTACATAGTAAACGTAGCCCACAGTAAATAGTAAACATAGCCCACAGTACATAGTAAACATAGCACACAGTACATAGTAAACATAGCACACAGTACATAGTAAACATAGCCAACAGTACATAGTAAACATAGCCCACAGTACATAGTAAACATAGCCCACAGTACATAGTAAACATAGCACACAGTACATAGTAAACATGGCAAAGATGCTTAATTCCTTACATAAGGGAGAGCAGGCCATGTCAAGACTTTCTCAGTGACCTCAAGTACTAATTAACTCTGTCTTATATGTTTTTTCGGGATGCATCAGTCTTGGTCACAGTATTAATGATGAACACCTGGAGGTTCACTGGTCAGCCACATTTGCCTCGGGATCCATCCCAGTTGGGGCGGCATGTAGTCTAGTGGTTAGAGCATTGGGCCAGAAACCGGAAGGTTGTTGAATGAAATCCCTGAGCTGACAAGGTAAAAATCTGTTGTTCTGCCCCTGACCAAGGCAGTTAACCCACTGTTCCTAGGACATCATTGTAAATAAGAATTTGTTCTTAAATGACTTGCCTAGTTAAATAAAAAATACAAGTATCTGTCTCTGCAAATAATTAGTGATACTGATTCACCTGCACCTTCATCAGATGAGCAGAATGGTACTGCTCTGCGCCCCCATCGATTGTGGTGTCCTGTGATAGAAATGGTAGATCAATTAAGAATTAAAAGTGACTCCAACACACACATTCTGCATAATGAAACGTGTTTTAAGAATGTAGCAAAACCAACCGCTTTCATGGGAACCATGTGTTTTATCGGTGTGTACCGTTGTCCAGCCCTTTGTCCACCGATCTCCATGGATGGTTGTCTGCATGGTTGTTTGCTCTGCAAAAACACATTCATGTTTTTAGTACACAAGTATTGATTGTATTACACAGTATGCCTACACATGGACAGACTATATAAAAAAATAAAATAAGTAAATGCATTGAAACCAAAAAAACTTTAGTTTTGGTGATCCTCTCAGCTCTGGCTCATTTTCTCAAGTCCTCTGGTGGGTACAGTCCTAACCCTGGAACATATAGCACCATAGAATGGGTGGAGTTTGGGGCAGGTAGAAGAGTACTGGAAAGGTGTGACTTTCAGGTTACTATAGGCCACAAGTATACAGCAGATCGCCGAATGTCCTCACTTTGATTATGCTGTAAGAACATACTGTAACACCATGACCAGGATCTCTATTCATTTAAGTGAGCAGATTGGGGCTTTCAGGGGGAACAGACAATCTACTGGAGACATTTCAAAAATACTGGTAGACTTTAGAATTTTTGTCATGTCATCCAGGTCAGGATAACCAATTATTTATACAAAGTACTAACCCTGACTCTCGTTTTTTAAGTGTTCATAGGTCTCGGTCTATATATTCCTGGTGGGTTTTTTCACACACAATGCTTATGTTATTTAAACGCTCTTCACACACCATGCTTACTTGAGACCAAAACTAGGGATCAATTGTAAAGTCGTGCAAGTTGGGGGAATTTTCACGCCTACATTAGCCGGGCTATGAAGAGTCTATTCTCCTGCTAATATTTCATCATGGGTGGATGGCTTCTTTTCTATTCCAATGTATTGAATGAATGTATTAATTGCTGTATTTTATCATTTTCATTCTCAAAGGTGAGTTCACAATCTCATTTTCATGTTCATGTTTAAAAAATATTGATATTTTGGAGATGATTTTGTTTTCAAATAACTGAAAATGTGCAGTTTTAATTTGATTAAAGGGAAAAAGGCCTTTCTTGAACATTTTTTTTAACCTTTAAGTAGGCAAGTCAGTTAAGAACAAATTCTTATTTACAATGACAGCCTAGCCTAAGTCTAACTGCCCTGTTCAGGGGCAGAACAACAGATTTGTACCTTGTCAGCTCGGGGATTTGAACTTGCAACCTTCCAGTTACTAGTCCAACACTCTAACCACTAGGCTACCCTGCCGCCCCAACATGGGGTTAAACAATAGGCCCTTTTAATTTTGTCTGGCTTGCCATTTCAAATCAAATTGAATATTTTTTCTCATATAATTTACAGGTCGCTAGGTGTAGGCAAAACCATAAACAAGTAGGTAAACTGTGATATGACTAAAGAGTTAATCAGGGTGATTCTTCCACAAATAGACAGGTATTTTCATCAAGTACAGGAGATGGAATTCCTCACAGGTGTGCCTGGCATGGATTGTGACTCAATCTCATTCCTCGTCAATGCATCATTTTTATTATATTGAACTTGGCAAGTCAGTTAAGAACAAATTCTTATTTTCAATGACAGCCTAGGAACAGTGGGTTAACTGCCTTGCTCAGGGGCAGATCAACAGAATTTTACCTTGTCAGCTCAGCGATTTGATCTTGCAACCTTTCGGTTACTACGCTTTAACCTCTAGGATACCTGCCACCCCATGACTCTCCACATGACTCTCCGACCAATGCCGCCTGACTCTCCGCTAATGACGTGACACTCCGCCAATAATTACATTTAGAGGACTGGAAGATTCTAAATTAATATCTAAGCAACATTTTTTGTTAGGGCAAATCTGATCTGTGAGAATTCTGTGTATTTTTGGGGTGTGCGTGCAGGACAGAGAAATAGCAATTCCTACACTATTGTTCTAAATTCAATCACCTTCTTCAATAGGGGCACAAGGAGAACCAGATGCAGACACAGGAGGCAGATGGTTCGAGCCCAATATATTTATTAACAATCCAAAGGGGGAAGGCAAGATAATAGTCATGGACAAGCAAAAGATCAAAACCAGTTCAGAGATCCAGAGGTACAGACTGGCGGCAGGCTCGAGGTCAGGGCAGACAGAATGGTCAGGCAGGTGGGAATGGAGTCCAGAAAACAGGCAAAGGTCAAAACTGGGAGGACTAGTAGAAGAGAATAGAAAAGTAGGAGCAGGGGAAAAAACACGCTGATTGACTTGAACATACAAGACGTACTGGGACAGAGAGACAGGAAACACAGGGATAAATACACTGGCACAGAGAAACAGGAAACACAGGGATAAATACACTGGCACAGAGAGACAGGAAACACAGGGATAAATACACTGGCACAGAGAAACAGGAAACACAGGTGTAAATACACTGGCACAGAGAAACAGGAAAGACAGGGATAAATACACTGGCACAGAGAGACAGGAAACACAGGGATAAATACACTGGCACAGAGAAACAGGAAACACAGGGATAAATACACTGGCACAGAGAAACAGGAAACACAGGGATAAATACACTGGCACAGAGAAACAGGAAACACAGGTGTAAATACACTGGCACAGAGAAACAGGAAACACAGGGATAAATACACTGGCACAGAGAGAAAGGAAACACAGGGAGAAATACACTGGGACAGAGAAACAGGAAACACAGGGATACATACACTGGCACAGAGAGACAGGAAACACAGGGATAAATACACTGGGACAGAGAGACAGGAAACACAGGGATAAATACACTGGGACAGAGAAACAGGAAACACAGGGATAAATACACTGGCACAGAGAGACAGGAAACACAGGGATAAATACACTGGCACAGAGAGACAGGAAACACAGGGATAAATACACTGGGACAGAGAGACAGGAAACACAGGGATAAATACACTGGGACAGAGAGACAGGAAACACAGGGATAAATACACTGGCACAGAGAGACAGGAAACACAGGGATAAATACACTGGGACAGAGAGACAGGAAACACAGGGATAAATACACTGGCACAGAGAGACAGGAAACACAGGGATAAATACACTGGCACAGAGAAACAGGAAACACAGGGATAAATACACTGGCACAGAGAAACAGGAAACACAGGTGTAAATACACTGGCACAGAGAAACAGGAAACACAGGGATAAATACAGTGGCACAGAGAGACAGGAAACACAGGGATAAATACAGTGCCTTGCGAAAGTATTCGGCCCCCTTGAACTTTGCGACCTTTTGCCACATTTCAGGCTTCAAACATAAAGATATAAAACTGTATTTTTTTGTGAAGAATCAACAACAAGTGGGACACAATCATGAAGTGGAACGACATTTATTGGATATTTCAAACTTTTTTAACAAATCAAAAACTGAACAATTGGGCGTGCAAAATTATTCAGACCCTTTACTTTCAGTGCAGAAAACTCTCTCCAGAAGTTCAGTGAGGATCTCTGAATGATCCAATGTTGACCTAAATGACTAATGATGATAAATACAATCCACCTGTGTGTAATCAAGTTTCCGTATAAATGCACCTGCACTGTGATAGTCTCAGAGGTCCGTCAAAACCGCAGAGAGCATCATGAAGAACAAGGAACACACCAGGCAGGTCCGAGATACTGTTGTGAAGAAGTTTAAAGCCGGATTTGGATACAAAAATATTTCCCAAGCTTTAAACATCCCAAGGAGCACTGTGCAAGCGATAATATTGAAATGGAAGGAGTATCAGACCACTGCAAATCTTCCAAGACCTGGCCGTCCCTCTAAACCTTCAGCTCATACAAGGAGAAGACTGATCAGAGATGCAGCCAAGAGGCCCATGATCACTCTGGATGAACTGCAGAGATCTACAGCTGAGGTGGGAGACTCTGTCCATAGGACAACAATCAGTCGTATATTGCACAAATCTGGCCTTTATGGAAGAGTGGCAAGAAGAAAGCCATTTCTTAAAGATATCCATAAAAAGTGTTGTTTAAAGTTTGCCACAAGCCACTCTGGTCAGATGAAACCAAAATTGAACTTTTTGGCAACAATGCAAAACGTTATGTTTGGCGTAAAAGCAACACAGCTGAACACACCATCCCCACTGTCAAACATGGTGGTGGCAGCATCATGGTTTGGGCCTGCTTTTCTTCAGCAGGGACAGGGAAGATGGTTAAAATTGATGGGAAGATGGATGGAGCCAAATACAGGACCATTCTGGAAGAAAACCTGATGGAGTCTGCAAAAGACCTGAGACTGGGACGGAGATTTGTCTTCCAACAAGACAATGATCCAAAACATAAAGCAAAATCTACAATGGAATGGTTCAAAAATAAACATATCCAGGTGTTAGAATGGCCAAGTCAAAGTCCAGACCTGAATCCAATCGAGAATCTGTGGAAAGAACTGAAAACTGCTGTTCACAAATGCTCTCCATCCAACCTCACTGAGCTCGAGCTGTTTTGCAAGGAGGAATGGGAAAAAATGTCAGTCTCTCGATGTGCAAAACTGATAGAGACATACCCCAAGCGACTTACAGCTGTAATCGCAGCAAAAGGTGGCGCTACAAAGTATTAACTTAAGGGGGCTGAATAATTTTGCACGCCCAATTTTTCAGTTTTTGATTTGTTAAAAAAGTTTGAAATATCCAATAAATGTTGTTCCATTTCATGATTGTGTCCCACTTGTTGTTGATTCTTCACAAAAAAATACAGTTTTATATCTTTATGTTTGAAGCCTGAAATGTGGCCTTTATACAGATGGAGTCACTGTTGATCATGACTCAACAGAGAGAGACCAGCTACAGACCAGTTAAAACAACCTGACTAAAGAGAGAGGCCAGCTACAGTCCAGTTACAACATCCTGACTAAAGAGAGAAACCAGCTACAGACCAGTTACAACAACCTGACTAAAGAGAGAGACCAGCTACAGACCAGTTACAACATCCTGACTAAAGAGAGAGGCCAGCTACAGTCCAGTTACAACATCCTGATTGAATAGAGAGACCAGCTTCAGACCAGTTACAACAACCTGACTGAATAGAGAGACCAGCTTCAGACCAGTTACAACAACCTGACTGAATAGAGAGACCAGCTTCAGACCAGTTACAACAACTTGACTGAATAGAGAGACCAGCTACAGACCAGTTACAACAACCTGACCGAATAGACAGACCAGCTACAGACCAGTTACAATAACCTGACTGAATAGAGAGACCAGCTTCAGACCAGTTACAGCAACCTGACTAAAGCGAGAGACCAGCTAGAGACCAGATACAACAACCTGACTGAATAGAGAGACCAGCTTCAGACCAGTTACAACAACCTGACCGAATAGACAGACCAGCTACAGACCAGTTACAACAACCTGACTGAATAGAGAGACCAGCTTCAGACCAGTTACAGCAACCTGACTGAATAGAGAGACAAGCTTCAGACCAGTTACAATAACCTGACTGAAGAGAGAGACCAGTTAGAGACCAGATACAACAACCTGACTAAAGTAAGAGACCAGCTTCAGACCAGTTACAACAACCTGACTGAATAGAGAGACCAGCTACAGACCAGTTACAGCAAGCTGACTAAAGAGAGATACAAGCTTCAGACCAGTTACAACAACCTGACTGAAGAGAGAGACCAGTTACAGACCAGATACAACAACCTGAATAAATAGAGAGACCAGTTACAGACCAGATACAACAACCTGAATAAAGAAAGAGAGCAGTTACAGACCAGATACAACAACCAGAGGGGAGGGAGGGAGGGAGGGAGGGAGGGAGGGAGGGAGGGAGGGAGGGAGGGAGGGAGGGAGGGAGGGAGAGTTAGAGAGGGAGTGAGGGAGAAGAGAGCGAGGGAGGGGAGAAAGAAGAGAGGGAGGGAGGGGAGAGAAGAGAAAGGGAGCGAGGGGAGAGGTGAGAGAGAAAAGAGAGGGAGGAGGGAGAGAGGTGAGAGAGAAGAGAGAGAGTGAGAGAGAGAGAGGGGGGCAGACCTGGTGATCATAAACAGCATAGAGGAACAGTTGAGAGAGAGAGGGGGGAGAGTGAGAGAGGACAGAGGAAGGGAGGGGGAGAGAGGAGAGAGGGAGGGGAGAGAGGTAAGGGGGAGGGGGAGAGAGGTGAGAGAGAAGAGAGAGAGAAGGAGAGAGGGGAGAGAGAGGGAGAGAGGGGAGAGAGAGTGAGAGAGAGAGAGGGGGGCAGACCTGGTGATCATAAACAGCATAGAGGAACAGTTGAGAGAGAGAGGGGGGAGAGTGAGAGAGGACAGAGGAAGGGAGGGGGAGAGAGGAGAGAGGGAGGGGAGAGAGGTAAGGGGGAGGGGGAGAGAGGTGAGAGAGAAGAGAGAGAGAAGGAGAGAGTGGAGAGGTGAGAGAGAGAGAGAGGTTGACAGTGTTTGAACAAGTATTTTCATCAGTACACTTATATTTGGGAAGTATTTTAAAATATATTCAAAGTGACAGTTTGTCTTCAACCTCCACCTGAGAGTCTGGATTGGTCTGACTGACTCTTTTACTGAGGGTGAGATATTTTACCATTTTACCTTGTGATATGGAGATACAAAACAACAATGATGTATTGCTTCCAATCATATTCATCAAAATGTATGTTTAAAAATAATGAATGTAATTCAATGAGAACTAGAGATGTATTATAGATAGCAGGTAATATTGACACATGAAAATGTAATTGAAAGAGTAAAATAAAAAATGTGTTGATGGTCTTGATAATGGTCTGATCATCTTACAGAGTGTGTCTTTTAAGCTGTGAAAACATAGGACTGTATATAATTGAGGAGGATGTTTTTACCACATTGTCCGACTGTCTGGTTCTCTGTGTTGTTTAGTTACTGGGGGAAAGGACAGCCTGATGATAGAGTGCAGGAGGACTGTGTTGAGATTTACTATGGACGTTCCCCTTAAAGTTCCCCTTTAAATCTTCAGATTAAGATGCCGACAGATTTCTCACCTCTGTCAAACCTTATTGGTCATATCTGTCTTGGTATAGATGGACTCACACATTTTAAACTATGTTTTCTGACTATGGATACAGTGCCTTAAAGCAGGGTTTTCCAAACCCTTATTGGTGAACTTAATGTGTTTTGCACTACACTACACAGCTGATTCAAATAACCAACTCATCATCTAGCTTTGATGATTTGAATCAGCTGTGTAGTGTTGTGGTAAAAAACTAAACGTTCAACCAGAGGAGGCCCTCAGTACAGAGTGTCTGAGTCTGAAGATGACTGCTTTTAAACCTGTTGTAGGTGGGGATTTGTGAAACAGAAACATATCATAGCTGATTATACAATAACATGCCCTGGCTGGTTATACAGTAACATGTCCTGTCTGGTTATACAGTAACATGTCCTGTCTGGTTATACAGTAACATGTCCTGTCTGGTTATACAGTAACATGTCCTGTCTGGTTATACAGTAACATGTCCTGTCTGGTTATACAGTAACATGTCCTGTCTGGTTATACAGTAACATGTCCTGTCTGGTTATACAGTAACATGTCCTGTCTGGTTATACAGTAACATGTCCTGTCTGGTTATACAGTAACATGTCCTGTCTGGTTATACAGTAACATGTCCTGGTTATACAGTAACATGTCCTGGCTGATTATACAGTAACATGTCCTGTCTGGTTATACAGTAACATGTCCTGGCTGGTTATACAGTAACATGTCCTGTCTGGTTATACAGTAACATGTCCTGGCTGGTTATACAGTAACATGTCCTGGTTATACAGTAACATGTCCTGGCTGATTATACAGTAACATGTCCTGGCTGGTTATACAGTAACATGTCCTGGCTGGTTATACAGTAACATGTCCTGGCTGGTTATACAGTAACATGTCCTGGCTGATTATACAATAACATGCCCTGGCTGGTTATACAGTAACATGTCCTGGCTGGTTATACAGTAACATGTCCTGTCTGGTTATACAGTAACATGTCCTGTCTGGTTATACAGTAACATGTCCTGTCTGGTTATACAGTAACATGTCCTGGCTGGTTATACAGTAACATGTCCTGGCTGGTTATACAGTAACATGTCCTGTCTGGTTATACAGTAACATGTCCTGGCTGGTTATACAGTAACATGTCCTGGCTGGTTATACAGTAACATTTCCTGGCTGGTTATACAGTAACATGTCCTGGCTGGTTATACAGTAACATGTCCTGGCTGGTTATACAGTAACATGTCCTGTCTGGTTATACAGTAACATGTCCTGACTGGTTATACAGTAACATGTCCTGTCTGGTTATACAGTAACATGTCCTGTCTGGTTATACAGTAACATGTCCTGTCTGGTTATACAGTAACATGCCCTGTCTGGTTATACAGTAACATGTCCTGTCTGGTTATACAGTAACATGCCCTGGCTGGTTATACAGTAACATGTCCTGTCTGGTTATACAGTAACATGTCCTGTCTGGTTATACAGTAACATGTCCTGTCTGGTTATACAGTAACATGTCATGTCTGGTTATACAGTAACATGTCCTGTCTGGTTATACAGTAACATGTCCTGTCTGGTTATACAGTAACATGTCATAGCTGATTATACAATAACATGCCCTGGCTGGTTATACAGAAACATGTCCTGGCTGGTTATACAGTAACATGTCCTGTCTGGTTATACAGTAACATGTCCTGTCTGGTTATACAGTAACATGTCCTGTCTGGTTATACAGTAACATGTCCTGGCTGGTTATACAGTAACATATCCTGGTTATACAATAACATGCCCTGGCTGGTTATACAGTAACATGTCCTGTCTGGTTATACAGTAACATGTCCTGTCTGGTTATACAGTAACATGTCCTGTCTGGTTATATAGTAACATGTCCTGGCTGGTTATACAGTAACATATCCTGGTTATACAGTAACATGTCATGGCTGGTTATACAGTAACATGCCCTGGCTGGTTATACAGTAACATGTCCTGGCTGGTTATACAGTAACATGTCCTGTCTGGTTATATAGTAACATGTCCTGGCTGGTTATACAGTAACATGTCCTGGCTGGTTATACAGTAACATGTCCTGTCTGGTTATACAGTAACATATCCTGTCTGGTTATACAGTAACATATCCTGGCTGGTTATACAGTAACATGTCCTGGCTGGTTATACAATAACATTCCCTGGCTGGTTATACAGTAACATATCCTGGCTGGTTATACAGTAACATATCCTGTCTGGTTATACAGTAACATGTCATAGCTGGTTATACAGTAACATATCCTGGTTATACAATAAAATGCCCTGGCTGGTTATACAGTAACATGTCCTGTCTGGTTATACAGTAACATATCCTGGCTGGTTATACAGTAACATATCCTGTCTGGTTATACAGTAACATGTCATAGCTGATTATACAATAACATGCCCTGGCTGGTTATACAGTAACATGTCCTGTCTGGTTATACAGTAACATGTCCTGGCTGGTTATACAGTAACATGTCCTGGCTGGTTATACAGTAACATGTCCTGGCTGGTTATACAGTAACATATCCTGGCTGGTTATACAGTAACATGTCCTGGCTGGTTATACAGTAACATGTCCTGTCTGGTTATACAGTAACATGTCCTGTCTGGTTATACAGTAACATGTCCTGGCTGGTTATACAGTAACATGTCCTGGCTGGTTATAAAGTAACATTTCCTGACTGGTTATACAATAACATTCCCTGGCTGGTTATACAGTAACATATCCTGGCTGGTTATACAGTAACATGTCCTGTCTGGTTATACAGTAACATGTCCTGTCTGGTTATACAGTAACATGTCCTGTCTGGTTATACAGTAACATGTCCTGGCTGGTTATACAGTAACATGTCCTGGCTGGTTATACAGTAACATGTCCTGTCTGGTTATACAGTAACATGTCCTGGCTGGTTATACAGTAACATGTCCTGGCTGGTTATACAGTAACATGTCCTGGCTGTTTATACAGTAACATTTCCTGGCTGGTTATACAGTAACATGTCCTGGCTGGTTATACAGTAACATGTCCTGGCTGGTTATACAGTAACATGTCCTGGCTGGTTATGCAGTAACATGTCCTGGCTGGTTATACAGTAACATGTCCTGTCTGGTTATACAGTAACATGTCCTTTCTGGCTATACAGTAACATGTCCTGTTTGGTTATACAGTAACATGTCCTGTCTGGTTATACAGTAACATGTCCTGTCTGGTTATACAGTAACATGTCCTGTCTGGTTATACAGTAACATGTCCTGTCTGGTTATACAGTAACATGCCCTGGCTGGTTATACAGTAACATGTCCTGTCTGGTTATACAGTAACATGTCCTGGCTGGTTATACAGTAACATGTCCTGGCTGGTTATACAGTAACATGTCCTGGCTGGTTATACAGTAACATGTTCTGGCTGGTTATACAGTAACATGCCCTGGCTGGTTATACAGTAACATATCCTGGCTGGTTATACAGTAACATGTCCTGGCTTGTTATACAGTAACATGTCCTGGCTGGTTATACAGTAACATGTCCTGGCTGGTTATACAGTAACATATCCTGGCTGGTTATACAGTAACATGTCCTGGCTGGTTATACAGTAACATGTCCTGGCTGGTTATACAGTAACATGTCCTGGCTGGTTATACAGTAACATGTCCTGGCTGGTTATACAGTAACATGTCCTGGCTGGATATAGAGTAACATATCCTGGCTGGTTATACAGTAACATGTCCTGGCTGGTTATACAGTAACATGTCCTGGCTGGTTATACAGTAACATATCATCCTCCAAGCACCAGGCCTCCTGTAGGTCTCCCCAGCCTGGTGGGTCCTGTGGCAGCCCCACTAACCAGGCTGTCTCTCCGTCTCCTCCCTCCAGGTCCTCCCGGCTATCCTGAGCAGCCAGAGCTTCCCGTCTGTCCTGAGCTGCCAGAGCCGCCCGTCTGTCCTGAGCTGCCAGAGCCGCCCGTCTGTCCTGAGCTGCCAGAGCCGCCCGTCTGTCCTGAGCTGCCAGAGCCGCCCGTCTGTCCTGAGCTGCCAGAGCCGCCCGTCTGTCCTGAGCCGCCAGAGCTTCCCGTCTGTCCTGAGCTGCCAGAGCCGCTCGTCAGTCAGGAGCTGTCACGTTCTGACCTTAGTTCCTTTGTTATGTCTTTGTTTTAGTTTGGTCAGGGCGTGAGTTGGGGTGGGTAGTCCATGTTCTTTTTTCTATGTTGTGTTTATGTGATTGGCCTGGTATGGTTCTCAATCAGGGAAAGGTGTCGTTCATTGTCTCTGATTGAGAATGGTACTTAGGTAACCTTTTCCCACCTGTGTTTTGTGGGTGACTATGTTCTGTTTAGTATTTTCTGCACCTTTCAGGACTGTTTCGGTATGATTACCTTTCTGTCTGACTCCTAATAGTAATATCTAATGGTAAAACTCTGGAACAAGTTATTCCTTTTATCCTCAGAATCTGTGATTTCTCTGTTATCTACACAGTATAAACACAGAGTTACTAGGTAAAACACCAGGTAAATAGGCCTAATAACCAGCACTTCTTACAACTAGGTGATAATCAATGAACTTGGACACAAACTCACAGTAGACAGACAGGCCTATGATCCCAGCCAGTTGAACACACAGCAGCCCCAGAAACACTGCAGCAACTAGGAAGGGTCTCTTCACTGAGCTATCGGGCTCTGTGGACACATACAAGAGACTTTAATGTTTTGTGTGTGTGTGTGTGTGTGTGTGTGTGTGTGTGTGTGTGTGTGTGTGTGTGTGTGTGTGTGTGTGTGTGTGTGTGTGTGTGTGTGTGTGTCTGTGTGTGTGTGTGTGTGAGAGAGAGAGAGAATAAAGGAGGAAGTTGTGTGCGTCTGTGTTACTTGAGTGCTGGCCTCCTGGTCCATTATTAGGAGCAGTGTGTGCTGTCTCTTCTCTCTTGGTGCTGGTCTAACCGTCTCTCAGGGTGTCTGCACTGACATAGATATCCACAATCCTCTCCTCCATCTCACCTGTCAAACTTGACCTTCTTGTTCATTTCTGGCTCAGCATAGATGACCTTTGACATCTTTAACAATAACTGGGTCTTTCTTTCTATGTAGGTCTACCATACATGAAGTCTCTGCTTCTAGAATTCATGTGGTGGTCTTCCAACATGGCCACCAGGAGGCGTCGTACTTCAACTGCAGGCCCTCTATACGTTAAGTCTCTGCTTCTTGTGATGTCTCTGTCTCTGAGTCATCTGTGTGTCTCTGTCTGTGTGACTACTGTAGGTGTTAACTCTAGGGAAGTATCAACAAAATGTCACGGGTAGTTGTGGCTATGCTAATACAACAAAATAGAACAAGTTTGCATACTGTGTCTGTGCTTGTGTGCATGTGCGCATGTCTCTACATGTTCATCTTGTCCAGAGTATATCTCAACACAGTCCTCCTGTCCAGGGAATGGGACTTGCTATTTGTGATGATGGACAGGACACTATGATACCAGGAAGATATAGATCATAGAGGGGAAGTGGAGAACAAAGACTAGTTGTTAACATATATTAAATATCATATGTAAC
The DNA here is from genome assembly GCF_013265735.2 of Oncorhynchus mykiss. Taxonomy (NCBI): domain Eukaryota; kingdom Metazoa; phylum Chordata; class Actinopteri; order Salmoniformes; family Salmonidae; genus Oncorhynchus; species Oncorhynchus mykiss. The sequence continues at coordinate 71,780,758 of NC_048574.1, forward strand.
AGTGCCAAGATAATTCAGGGAGTTTCCAGAACTCCTCCTTCCTTTCACCTTTCTGCTGATTTGGACCCTCTGTTTACTCCCAAATATACATCAACATGTTCAGGAGATCCAGGACTACAAACATGGGTCATTATAATGTCCAGACAATAGATTTTTCACCACAAGATTACACCAAGTGGATATTGAGGGTGGGTATGCTTAACCAGTGAGGATCAACCTGATTGGTTGAGGAGTTTTTGAGTGACAGCTGGTTGAACCACTGGAAATATCCACTTCCATTCCCTCTTTTGGGACCCATATAAGGTAACAACAGTCCAATATGAGCATTTGATATTGTGCTCATATGTAACTTGACAACAAAGACTGACTGTTAAATATTATTAAGTAACATTGTTTGATATCTCTACTACACTCATTGATTGGTGATACAGTCACCTCCTTCCTATACAGTGTATGTAATGGTGGTTTGGTACTGTAGAGAATGTCATCACCAGGCCTGAATTGGAGCATGTAAATATCTGTAGAATATATTTTAATTGAATATTATGTAAATGCACAAAGTCAAATGTACTGAATTAATGTTGAATGAAGCTACAAGAAGCAAATTAAGACTTTTATTAAAATGATACCACAAAGAAATACAACAATACGTATGTGTGTGTGCGTTTGTGTACGTGCATTCATGTGTTTGAGCGCATGTCTGAATGAGGGTGTGTGATGGTGTGTGTGTGTCTGTGAGAGAGAAAGAGACAGACAGAGAGAATGAGAGAGAATGAAGGAGGAAGTTGTGTGCACTGTAAGCTAATGTATGTGTTACAGTATGTTGTCATGGTGATGTTAAAGCGATTTCTCACAAATCCAGTTGAGTTTGATGCCACATGATATGTCATACCATGCCTCCAGAGGACTCTGATTGTTACGTATCTGAACATAGTCCTCCTCACCATATTCTGGTTTGCCATCACCATTATCAGGCTGATTTGGAGACCAGTACCTACAGGGTTAAAAACAGTCAGATATCATGGTTAATATCAGTACCTACAGGGTTAACAACAGTCAGATATCGTGGTTAATATCAGTACCTACAGGGTTAACAACAGTCAGATATCATGGTCAATACCAGTACCTACAGGGTTAAAAACAGTCAGATATCATGGTTAATACCAGTACCTACAGGGTTAACAACAGTCAGATATCATGGTTAATACCAGTACCTACAGGGATAAAAACAGTCAGATATCATGGTTAATACCAGTACCTACAGGGTTAAAAACAGTCAGATATCATGGTTAATACCAGTACCTACAGGGTTAACAACAGTCAGATATCATGGTTAATACCAGTACCTACAGGGTTAATAACAGTCAGATATCATGGTTAATACCAGTACCTACAGGGTTAATAACAGTGGTTAATGGTAAATACCAGTACCTACAGGGTTAACAACAGTCAGATATCATGGTTAATACCAGTACCTACAGGGTTAAAACAGTCAGATATCATGGTTAATACCAGTACCTACAGAGTTAAAACAGTCAGATATCATGGTTAATACCAGTACCTACAGGGTTAAAAATCATCAGATATCATGGTAAATACTAGTACCTACAGGGTTAAAAACAGTCAGATATCATGGTTAATACCAGTACCTACAGGGTTAAATTCAACTTTGTTGACTGCTACCATCAATAACAATAACCTGTATAGATAAACGTTGAATGAACTGATAATTGGCCCCTTATGGTCAGAGTAGTTATCATCTCTTAGTCTGTGGTCAGTGTTGGTCCACCAGTTGAGTATGAAGAACCTAGAGTATGAACAACACAGAGAATCGGTCCTTCTCCTTACACTGTGGTCAGTGTTATTATAACAGTAGTGTATTACCTTGGGTTGGTCAGTGTTATTATAACAGTAATATATTACCTTGGGTTGGTCAGTGTTATTAGAGCAGTAGTATATTACATTGGGGTGGTCAGTGTTATTATAACAGTAGTATATTACCTTGGGTTGGTCAGTGTTATTAGAGCAGTAGTATATTACCTTTGGGGGGTCAGTGTTATTAGAGCAGTAGTATATTACCTTGGGGTGGTCAGTGTTATTATAACAGTAGTGTATTACCTTGGGTTGGTCAGTGTTATTATAACAGTAATATATTACCTTGGGTTGGTCAGTGTTATTAGAGCAGTAGTATATTACCTTGGGGTGGTCAGTGTTATTATAACAGTAATATATTACCTTGGGTTGGTCAGTGTTATTATAACAGTAGTATATTACCTTGGGTTGGTCAGTGTTATTATAACAGTAATATATTACCTTGGGTTGGTCAGTGTTATTATAACAGTAGTGTATTACCTTGGGTTGGTCAGTGTTATTATAACAGTAATATATTACCTTGGGTTGGTCAGTGTTATTATAGCAGTAGTATATTACCTTGGGGTGGTCAGTGGGGTGCCGTCCACCCATCTCCAGGTCGCCTCAGTAACAGAGTCAGTCAGACCAATCCATACTCTCTTCTTGAGTTTGAAGAGAAACTCCTGTTGTTGAGAAAGATAAATAAATATGCATATACCCCTTGCACACTCATATCTTCTCTCTCGCTCTCTCTCCCCTCTCACTCTCTCGCTCTCTCTCTCACTCACCTGTTCCTTATCGCTGTTTATGATCACCAGGTCTGCTCCTCTCTCCAGACAGTCCTCTCTGCTCTCCTTCCAGGTTTTAGTCTCAGAAGACAGGAAGTACCAACTGGATTCAAACTTCTGCCAGCCTTCAGGACAGGTTTGTTCTACGAGATGAAATCATGAATTTCCTGAATCTTACCACACTGGATACTTAATGAAAGAATACAGACACACGATAAGGTGTGAGGGATTAATGTTAATAAGTTACTGTAGGTTTACTCACTGAGATTGGTAGACCTCCCACTAAGAAAATCTCTCTCAGTCTGTAGCTGGTCTCTATCTTTAGTCAGGTTGTTGTAACTGGACTGTAGCTGGTCTCTCTCTTTAGTCAGGTTGTTGTAACTGGACTGTAGCTGGTCTCTCTCTTTAGTCAGGTTGTTGTAACTGGTCTGTAGCTGGTCTCTCTCTTTAGTCAGGTTGTTGTAACTGGTCTGTAGCTGGTCTCTCTCCTTAGTCAGGTTGTTGTAACTGGTCTGTAGCTGGTCTATCTCTTTAGTCAGGATGTTGTAACTGGACTGTAGCTGGTGACCAATGTCTCCATCTGTAAAAGGGAACAGTTTATCAAACATGTAACTAAAACACCATTAATGAGTAAGTATGATTAAGTAGCCTACTTAAGTCTCAGTAAAAACATACTAAACTTACAGTAGACAGACAGGCCTATGATCCCAGCCAGTAGGAGAACACACAGCAGCCCCAGACACACTGCAGCAACTCCAGAGGGTCTCTCCCACCACTGAACATGTACTGAATCACAAATGATTAAAGATCTTTGGTAATGTGTTTTACTGTTTCATCCAGGATTGAGACAAATAAAGCTAGAGTACTACAGGTTATCTCACCTGTAGTGTATTGTGCGTGTTATTTGTTTGTGTGTGTGTGTGTGTGTATGTGTGTGTATGTGTGTGTATGTGTGTGTGTGTTTGTGCAATCTTACCTGAAACAACAACTCCATCTCTTGGACTGGACTTGAAGGCTCTTACGTTGGAATAATTTTGGTCATCAATGTCTGTGTTCTTCACTGCATCAGGCTCATTGTCTTCAAATCTATCTGAGATTTCATTGACTCCCTCTGACATCTTTAAACACTTGTGGTCAGATACAGTAACTTCTACTTCTAACCTCAACTCTAATGTACGTCTGTACCTGTGTCTTCTCCCTGCACTGTCCTACGTCTGTGTGACTTTAGGTAGTGAAACTCTATAAGTCAACCACAATGGATTAGAAACACTGGCAACCATGTGACCCAGCCTTAGTGTGATAAGATACTACATGATATGACTCCCACCAGCCTTAGTGTGATAATATAACACATGATATGACTCCTACCAGCCTTAGTGTGATAATATAATACATGATATGACTCCCACCAGCCTTAGTGTGATAATATAATACATGATATGACTCCCACCAGCCTTAGTGTGATAATATAATACATGATATGACTCCCACCAGCCTTAGTTTGATAATATAATACATGATATGACTCCCACCAGCCTTAGTGTGATAATATAATACATGATATGACTCCCACCAGCCTTAGTGTGATAATATAATACATGATATGACTCCCACCAGCCTTAGTGTGATAATATAATACATGATATGACTCCCACCACCCTTAGTTTGATAATATAATACATGATATGACTCCCACCAGTCTTAGTGTGATAATATAATACATGATATGACTCCCACCAGTCTTAGTTTGATAATATAATACATGATATGACTCCCACCAGTCTTAGTTTGATAATATAATACATGATATGACTCCCACCAGCCTTAGTGTGATAATATAATACATGATATGACTCCCACCAGCCTTAGTGTGATAATATAATACATGATATGACTCCCACCAGTCTTAGTGTGATAATATAATACATGATATGACTCCTACCAGCCTTAGTGTGATAATATAATACATGATATGACTCCCACCAGCCTTAGTTTGATAATATAATACATGATATGACTCCCACCAGCCTTAGTGTGATAATATAATACATGATATGACTCCCACCAGCCTTAGTTTGATAATATAATACATGATATGACTCCCACCAGCCTTAGTTTGATAATATAATACATGATATGACTCCCACCAGCCTTGATAATATAATACATGATATGACTCCCACCAGTCTTAGTGTGATAATATAATACATGATATGACTCCCACCAGCCTTGATAATATAATACATGATATGACTCCCACCAGTCTTAGTTTGATAATATAATACATTATATGACTCCCACCAGCCTTAGTCTGATAATATACTACATGATATGACTCCCACCAGCCTTAGTGTGATAATATAATACATGATATGACTCCCACCAGCCTTAGTGTGATAATATAATACATGATATGACTCCCACCAGCCTTAGTGTGATAATATAATACATGATATGACTCCCACCAGCCTTAGTTTGATAATATAATACATGATATGACTCCCACCAGCCTTAGTGTGATAATATAATACATGATATGACTCCCACCAGCCTTAGTGTGATAATATAATACATGATATGACTCCCACCAGCCTTAGTGTGATAATATAATACATGATATGACTCCCACCAGCCTTAGTGTGATAATATAATACATGATATGACTCCCACCAGCCTTAGTGTGATAATATAATACATGATATGACTCCCACCAGCCTTAGTGTGATAATATAATACATGATATGACTCCCACCAGCCTTAGTTTGATAATATAATACATGATATGACTCCTACCAGCCTTAGTTTGATAATATAATACATGATATGACTCCCACCAGCCTTAGTTTGATAATATAATACATGATATGACTCCCACCAGCCTTAGTGTGATAATATAATACATGATATGACTCCCACCAGTCTTAGTGTGATAATATAATACATGATATGACTCCCACCAGTCTTAGTGTGATAATATAATACATGATATGACTCCCACCAGTCTTAGTGTAATAATATAATACATGATATGACTCCCACCAGTCTTAGTGTAATAATATAATACATGATATGACTCCCACCAGTCTTAGTTTGATAATATAATACATGATATGACTCTAGATCATGCTATATGATGTATGTGTGAATTCACTCGGTCACAATTTTGTATCTGCTAAAATAAATTTGTATCCTGTTAATTGACATATACACTACATATATCCTGACTGAGTTTACAGCACCCCCAGCCTTCAAATGGAGAGCACATTATGGCTCTCACTCTGTGACTGGTGGTGTGGCGGGAAGTTGTCTCTAGATGCTGATCTTAGGTCGGTTTTGAATTTCCACCACAAATGGTTATGGTTAGGATTGGGTGAGATAACCCTGATCCTAGATCTGAACCTAGGGGAAACTTCCCTCCGTGGTGTGACCGGCCACCAATGGCCATCTACAGTAGGGGTCTTTTTTTTATCTATGCTGACTGTGAAGAGTTACTCAGAATGAAAAAGCAGAAGTTCTGACAATATCTCTGTAGTTTCAGTTTGGCAGATTTAATAGAATAGAAAGAAGAATTAAAACCCTTCACATGTATTATGACAAAAAGTTCATATTTCCACCCTGTCTTTCAGTACAACATAACATATACATACATACTGGTTATATCTAATGACACAACTCTCTCTGCACTGATTCCACTGTTCCACATGACATCTACCTACATTAAATATTATACAACTCTACAGCTCTACTCTATTCCACAGGAGGAGAGAAAACATCACACAATCCTTTCCTCTCTCGGCATCTTAATCAGAAGATTTAAAGTGGGACTTTAAATATGTTTGTGTGTGTGTGCGTGTCTCTGTGTGTGTAGGTGCTTGTGTGTTTGTCCTCTCAGTACTTTTCTGATCTCTGTCAGTGACGAACTGCAGGCGAAACTGTTCTAAGTATAAAATCACATTCAATCAGGAAGCTGGTCGACCTGCTAGGACAGTTCTGCAGAATCTCTCCTTTCCACAATGTGTTCATGTTAGTTTGTAAGACAAACCGCTCAGACCACACAGACGTTTTTGTAAGAAGAGCGATTTTTGGGGATGTCTCATGTTCTGACAAACACCGCTATAGTACGACCACCTTCCACCACAGATGAGGAAGGGCGATATCGGAGGATGTGGTGGATTGAGACGTGGCCCATGCAAAAAATAGATATCTGCTGCTTGAACTGACAGATTTTGATGAAGATATTTTTATTGTGCTCTGGGGCGTCAGTAGGGGTTTTCTAACGTTCTGTAGAAAGAACGATTCATATATTTGAAATGGAAATGATGAAATGCACCACATGCCGTGTGCACAAAGTAAAATGTACTAATGTTGTGTTGATTTGTCAAACAACTACTGGTGTACAAGAAGCTAGAATCTGAGGAAATAACTACTGCTATAAAGAGGAAATAATATTGGTAATACACTAGTTTTTTTTCTCAGTCAGGTTGTTGTAACTGGTCTGTAGCTGGTCTCTCACTTCAGTCAGGTTCTTGTAACTCGTTTTTATCTTGTCTCTCTCTTCAGTCAGGTTGTTGTAACTGGTCTGTATCTTGTCTCTCTCTTCAGTTAGGTTGTTCTAACTGGTCTTTATCTTGTCTCTCTCTTCATATCTGTCAGGAACGGATATAACCCTGACCATCGAGGCCGAGGCTGCTGGAGCCACAGACTTGAACAACACATTCCTGCGTCTCTCCGTTGTAAGCAAGGTAAGGGTCTTGTTTCAAAACTCTAAAATGGCCTCCTTTTCTCATATCCTCTCAACATGATATGAAAGGAATTGGTTGTTTAAGCTACCAGTTCTTATCAGCTACATCAGTTGTCTGACTAAGCTCTCTCTCTCTCTCTATCTTTCCCCTCTCTGTGTTCCCCCCCTTCTCCGTCCCTCCCTCCCTCCCTACAGGAGACAGGTTTAACCACTCCCCAGAACGGGCTACCAGGCGTCTCCTCCAAGTTACCAGGGTTCTGGTCTAGAAGCACGATTACGATTGCTAATACAGTTTTGTTTCGGTACTGCAGTATAAGGGACGCTTGGCCCAGAAAGACAATTTCCATACACGGCCACATAGAGAAGTCAGATTTGAAAATGTGTAATAAGTCACTTTAGTCATCATCCTGACGGGTTGCATCACTGCATGGAATGGCAACTGCTCGGCCTCCGACCGCAAGGCACTACAGAGGGTAGTGCGAAAGGCCCAGTACATTACCGGGGCCAAGCTTCCTGCCATCCAGTACCAACAACGACGAGACGGCCTACAGGGAGGAGGTGAGGGCCCTCGGAGTGTGGTGTCAGGAAAATAACCTCACACTCAATGTCCACAAAACAAAGAAGATGATCGTGGACTTCAGGAAACAGCAGAGGGAGCAGTCCCCTATCCACATCGACGGGACAGTAGTGGAGAGGGTGGAAAGTTTAAAGTTCCTCGGCTTACACATCATGGACAAACTGAAATGGTCCACCCACACAGACAGCGTGGTGAAGCTGTACCTGTAGTTAGTATTACATCCACCCAGGTCTCTGTCACCAACTCTACAGTTGTATCTGTAGTTAGTACTACATCCTCCCAGGTCTCTGTCACCAACACTACAGCTGTACCTGTAGTTAGTACTACATCCACCCAGGTCTCTGTCACCAACACTACAGCTGTACCTGTAGTTAGTACTACATCCACCCAGGTCTCTGTCACCAACACTACAGCTGTACATGTAGTTAGTACTACATCCACCCAGGTCTCTGTCACCAACACTACAGCTGTACCTGTAGTTAGTATTACATCCACCCAGGTCTCTGTCACCAACTCTACAGTTGTATCTGTAGTTAGTACTACATCCACCCAGGTCTCTGTCACCAACACTACAGCTGTACCTGTAGTTAGTACTACATCCACCCAGGACTCTGTCATCAACACTACAGCTGTACCTGTAGTTAGTATTACATCCACCCAGGTCTCTGTCACCAACACTACAGCTGTACTTGTAGTTAGTACTACATCCACCCAGGTCTCTGTCACCAACACTACAGCTGTACCTGTAGTTAGTATTACATCCACCCAGGTCTCTGTCACCAACACTACAGTTGTACCTGTAGTTAGTACTACATCCACACAGGTCTCTGTCACCAACACTACAGCTGTACCTGTAGTTAGTACTACATCCACCCAGGTCTCTGTCACCAACACTACAGTTGTACCTGTAGTTAGTACTACATCCACCCAGGTCTCTGTCACCAACACTACAGCTGTACCTGTAGTTAGTGCTACATCCACCCAGGTCTCTGTCACCAACACTACAGCTGTACCTGTAGTTAGTACTACATCCACCCAGGTCTCTGTCACCAACACTACAGCTGTACCTGTAGTTAGTACTACATCCACCCAGGTCTCTGTCACCAACACTACAGCTGTACCTGTAGTTAGTACTACATCCACCCAGGTCTCTGTCACCAACACTACAGCTGCACCTGTAGTTAGTGCTACATCCACCCAGGTCTCTGTCACCAACACTACAGCTGTACCTGTAGTTAGTACTACATCAACCCAGGTCTCTGTCACCAACACTACAGCTGTACCTGTAGTTAGTACTACATCCACCCAGGTCTCTGTCACCAACACTACAGCTGTACCTGTAGTTAGTACTACATCCACCCAGGTCTCTGTCACCAACACTACAGCTGTACCTGTAGTTAGTACTAAGTCCACCTAGTTCTCTGTCACCAAGATGTAACCAGTATGCATATGTTATGTTGTACTAAAAGACAGGGTGGAAATATAAACTTTTTGTCATAATACATGTGAAGGGTTTTAATTCTTCTTTCTATTCTATTAAATCTGCCAAACTGAAACTACGGAGATATTGTCAGAACTTCTGCTTTTTCATTCTGAGTAACTCTTCACAGTCAGCATAGATAAAAAAAGACCCCTACTGTAGATGGCCATTGGTGGCCGGTCACACCACAGAGGGAAGTTTCCCCTAGGTTCAGATCTAGGATCAGGTTTATCTCACCCAATCCTAACCATAACCATTTGTGGTGGAAATGCAAAACTGACCTAAGATCAGCGTCTAGGGACAACTTCCCCCCACACCACCAGTCACAGAGTGAGAGCCATAATGTGCTCTCCATTTGAAGGCTGGGGGTGCTGTAAACTCAGTCAGGATATATGTAGTGTATATGTCAATTAACAGGATCCCAATTTATTTTAGCACATCCAAAATTGTGTTCCTGTGAATTCACACGTACATCATATATATAGAGTCATATCATGTATTATATTATCAAACTAAGACTGGTGGGAGTCATATCATGTATTTTATTATCAAACTAAGGCTGGTGGGAGTCATATCATGTATTATGTTAGCACACTAAGACTGGTGGGAGTCATATCATGTATTACATTATCAAACTAAGGCTGGTGGGAGTCATATCATGTAGTATATTATAAAACTAAGACTGGTGGGAGTCATATCATGTATTATATTATCAAACTAAGGCTGGTGGGAGTCATATCATGTATTATATTATTATATTATTGGAAAGCTGCCGCAGTCATCCCCCTCTTCAAAGGGGGAGACACCCTGGACCCAAACTGTTACAGACCTATATCCATCCTGCCCTGCCTATCTAAGGTCTTCGAAAGCCAAGTCAACAAACAGATCACTGACCACCTCGAATCCCACCGTACCTTCTCCGCTGTGCAATCTGGTTTCCGAGCCGGTCACGGGTGCACCTCAGCCACGCTCAAGGTACTAAACGATATCATAACCGCCATCGATAAAAGACACTACTGTGCAGCCGTCTTCATCGACCTTGCCAAGGCTTTCGACTCTGTCAATCACCATATTCTTATCGGCAGACTCAGTAGCCTCGGTTTTTCTGATGACTGCCTTGCCTGGTTCACCAACTACTTTGCAGACAGAGTTCAGTGTGTCACATCGGAGGGCATGCTGTCCCGTCCTCTGGCAGTCTCTATGGGGGTACCACAGGGTTCAATTCTCGGGCCGACTCTTTTCTCTGTATATACAGTGCCTTGCGAAATTATTCGGCCCCCTTGAACTTTGCGACCTTTTGCCACATTTCAGGCTTCAAACATAAAGATATAAAACTGTATTTTTTTGTGAAGAATCAACAACAAGTGGGACACAATCATGAAGTAGAACGACATTTATTGGATATTTCAAACTTTTTTAACAAATCAAAAACTGAAAAATTATGCGTGCAAAATTATTCAGCCCCCTTAAGTTAATACTTTGTAGCGCCACCTTTTGCTGCGATTACAGCTGTAAGTCGCTTGGGGTATGTCTCTATCAGTTTTGCACATCGAGAGACTGAATTTTTTTCCCATTCCTCCTTGCAAAACAGCTCGAGCTCAGTGAGGTTGGATGGAGAGCATTTGTGAACAGCAGTTTTCAGTTCTTTCCACAGATTCTCGATTGGATTCAGGTCTGGACTTTGACTTGGCCATTCTAACACCTGGATATGTTTATTTTTGAACCATTCCATTGTAGATTTTGCTTTATGTTTTGGATCATTGTCTTGTTGGAAGACAAATCTCCGTCCCAGTCTCAGGTCTTTTGCAGACTCCATCAGGTTTTCTTCCAGAATGGTCCTGTATTTGGCTCCATCCATCTTCCCATCAATTTTAACCATCTTCCCTGTCCCTGCTGAAGAAAAGCAGGCCCAAACCATGATGCTGCCACCACCATGTTTGACAGTGGGGATGGTGTGTTGCTTTTACGCCAAACATAACGTTTTGCATTGTTGCCAAAAAGTTCAATTTTGGTTTCATCTGACCAGAGCACCTTCTTCCACATGTTTGGTGTGTCTCCCAGGTGGCTTGTGGCAAACTTTAAACAACACTTTTTATGGATATCTTTAAGAAATGGCTTTCTTCTTGCCACTCTTCCATAAAGGGCAGATTTGTGCAATATACGACTGATTGTTGTCCTATGGACAGAGTCTCCCACCTCAGCTGTAGATCTCTGCAGTTCATCCAGAGTGATCATGGGCCTCTTGGCTGCATCTCTGATCAGTCTTCTCCTTGTATGAGCTGAAAGTTTAGAGGGACGGCCAGGTCTTGGTAGATTTGCAGTGGTCTGATACTCCTTCCATTTCAATATTATCGCTTGCACAGTGCTCCTTGGGATGTTTAAAGCTTGGGAAATCTTTTTGTATCCAAATCCGGCTTTAAACTTCTTCACAACAGTATCTCGGACCTGCCTGGTGTGTTCCTTGTTCTTCATGATGCTCTCTGCGCTTTTAACGGACCTCTGAGACTATCACAGTGCAGGTGCATTTATACGGAGACTTGATTACACACAGGTGTATTGTATTTATCATCATTAGTCATTTAGGTCAACATTGGATCATTCAGAGATCCTCACTGAACTTCTGGAGAGAGTTTGCTGCACTGAAAGTAAAGGGGCTGAATAATTTTGCACGCCCAATTTTTCAGTTTTTGATTTGTTAAAAAAGTTTGAAATATCCAAAAAAATGTTGTTCCACTTCATGATTGTGTCCCACTTGTTGTTGATTCTTCACAGAAAAATACAGTTTTATATCTTTATGTTTGAAGCCTGAAATGTGGCAAAAGGTCGCAAAGTTCAAGGGGGACGAATACTTTCGCAAGGCACTGTATCAATGATGTTGCTCTTGCTGCGGGCAATTCCCTGATCCACCTCTACGCAGACGACACCATTCTGTATACTTCCGGCCCGTCCTTGGACACTGTGCTATCTAACCTCCAACTGCTCTTAAACGCTAGTAAAACCAAATGCATGCTTTTCAACTGTTCACTGCCTGCACCCGCACGCCCGACTAGCATCACCACCCTGGATGGTTCCGACCTAGAATATGTGGACACCTATAAGTACCTAGGTGTCTGGCTAGACTGTAAACTCTCCTTCCAGACTCATATCAAACATCTCATATCTAAAATCAAATCTAGAGTCGGCTTTCTATTCCGCAACAAAGCCTCCTTCACTCACGCCGCCAAACTTACCCTAGTAAAACTGACTATCCTACCGATCCTCGACTTCGGCGATGTCATCTACAAAATAGCTTCCAACACTCTCCTCAGCAAACTGGATGCAGTTTCTCACAGTGCCATCCGTTTTGTTACTAAAGCACCTTATACCACCCACCACTGCAACCTGTATGCTGTAGTCGGCTGGCCCTCGCTACATATTTGTCGCCAGACCCACTGGCTCCAGGTCATCTACAAGTCCATGCTAGGTAAAGCTCCGCTTTATCTCAGTTCACTGGTCACGATGGCAACACCCACCCGTAGCACGCTTTCCAGCAGGTGTATCTCATTGATCATCCCTAAAGCCAACACCTCATTTGGCCACCTTTCGTTCCAGTTCTCTGCTGCCTGTGACTGGAACGAATTGCAAAAATCGCTGAAGTTGGAGACTTTTATCTACCTCACCAATTTCAAACATCTGCTATCTGAGCAGCTAACCGATCGCTGCAGCTGTACATAGTCTATCGGTAAATAGCCCACACATTTTCACCTACCTCATCCCCATATTGTTTTTATTTATTTACTTTTCTGCCCTTTTGCACACCAATATCTCTACCTGTACATGACCATCTGATCATTTATCACTCCAGTGTTAATCTTCAAAATTGTAATTATTCACCTACCTCCTCATGCCTTTTGCACACAATGTATATAGACTCTCTTTTTTTCTACTGTGTTATTGACTTGTTAATTGTTTACTCTTACTTGTTTACTTTACTAATTGTGTTGTCTGTTCACACTGCTATGCTTTATCTTGGCCAGGTCGCAGGTCGTATTATGTTATCAAACTAAGGCTGGTGGGAATCATATCATGTATTATATTATCAAACTAAGGCTGGTGTGAGTCATATCATTTATTATATTATCAAACCAAGGCTGGTGAGAGTCATATCATGTATTATATTATCAAACTAAGACTGGTGGGAGTCATATAATGTATTATATTATCAAACTAAGGCTTGAGGAAGTCATATCATGTATTATATAATCAAACTTAGATTGGTGGGAGTCATATCATATATTATATTATAACTAAGGCTGGTGGGAGTCATATCATGTAGTATATTATCAAACCAAGGCTGGTGAGAGTCATATCATGTAGTATATTGTCAAACTAAGACTGGTGGGAGTCATATCGTGTATTATATTATCACACTAAGGCTGGTGGGAGTCATATCATGTAGTATCTTATCACACTAAGGCTGGGTCACATGGTTGCCAGTGTTTCTAATCCATTGTGGTTGACTGATAGAGTTTCACTACCTAAAGTCACACAGACGCAGGACAGTGCAGGGAGAAAGACACAGGTACAGACGTACATTAGAGTTGAGGTTAGAAGTAGAAGTTACTGTATTTGACCACAAGTGTTTAAAGATGTCAGAGGGAGTCAATGAAATCTCAGATAGATTTGAAGACGATGAGCCTGATGCAGTGAAGAACACAGACATTGATGACCAAAATTATTCCAACGTAAGAGCCTTCAAGTCCAGTCCAAGAGATGGAGTTGTTGTTTCAGGTAAGATTGCACAAACACACACACACACACACATACACACACATACACACACACACACACACACAAACAAATAACACACACAATACACTACAAGTGTGATAACCCTGTAGTACTATAGCTTTATTTGTCCCAATCCTGGATGAAACAGTAAAACACATTACCAAATATGTTTAATCATTTGTGATTCAGTACATGTTCAGTGGTGGAAGAGACCCTCTGGAGTTGCTGCAGTGTGTCTGGGGCTGCTGTGTGTTCTCCTACTGGCTGGGATCATAGACATGTCTGTCTACTGTAAGTTTAGTATGTTTTTACTAAGACTTAAGTAGCCTACTTAATACTTAATCATCAATAGTGTTTTAGTTACATGTTTGATAAACTTTTCCCCTTTACAGATGGAGTCATTGGTCATCACAACTCAACACAAATAGACCAGCTACAGACCAGTTACAACAACCTGACTAAAGAGAGAGGACAGCTACAGTCCAGTTACAACATCCTGACTAAAGAGAGAGACCAGCTAATGACCAGTCACAACAACCTGACTAAAGAGAAAGGCCAGCTACAATCCAGTTACAACAACCTGACTAAAGAGCGAGACCAGCTACAGTCCAGTTACAACAACCTGACTAAAGAGAGAGAACAGCTACAGTCCAGTTACAACAACCTGACTAAAGAGAGAGACCAGCTACAGACTGAGAGAGATTTTCTTAGTGGGAGGTCTACCAGTCTCAGTGAGTAAACCTACAGTAACTCATTATCATTAATCCCTGTCGTGTGACTGTATTCTTTCATTAAGTATCCAGTGTGGTAAGATTCAGGAAATTCATGATTTCATCTCGTAGAACAAACCTGTCCTGAAGGCTGGCAGAAGTTTGAATCCAGTTGGTACTTCCTGTCTACTGAGACTAAAACCTGGAAGGAGAGCAGAGAGGACTGTCTGGAGAGAGGAGCAGACCTGGTGATCATAAACAGTGATAAGGAACAGGTGAGAGAGAGAGAGAGAGAGAGAGAGAGAGAGAGAGAGAGAGAGAGAGAGAGAGAGAGAGAGAGAGAGAGAGAGAGAGAGAGAGAGAGAGAGAGAGAGAGATAGAGAGAGCGAGAGAGAGAGAGAGAGAGAGAGAGAGAGAGAGAGAGAGAGAGAGAGAGAGAGAGGATATGGGTGTACAAGTGGTATATGTATATGTATATTTATCTTTCTCAACAACAGGAGTTTCTCTTCAACCTCAACAAGGGCCTCTGGATTGGTCTGACTGACTCTGTTACTGAGGCGGCCTGGAGATGGGTGGACGGCACCCCACTGACCAACCCAAGGTAAAATACTACTGCTCTAATAACACTGACCAACCCAGGGTAATATACTACTGTTATAATAACACTGACCACCCCAAGGTAATATACTACTGCGATAATAACACTGACCAACCCAAGGTAATATATTACTGTTATAATAACACTGACCAACCCAAGGTAATACACTACTGTTATAATAACACTGACCACAGTGTAAGGAGAAGGACTGATTCTCTGTGTTGTTCATACTCTAGGTTCTTCATACTCAACTGGTGGACCAACACTGACCACAGACTAAGAGATGATAACTACTCTGACCATAAGGGGCCAATTATCAGTTCATTCAACGTTTATCTATACAGGTTATTGTTATTGATGGCAGCAGTCAACAAAGTTGAATTTAACCCTGTAGGTACTGTTATTAACCATGATATCTGACTGTTTTTAACCCTGTAGGTACTTGTATTAACCATGATATCTGACTGTTTTTAACCCTGTAGGTACTGGTATTAACCATGATATCTGACAACTGTTTTTAACCCTGTAGGTACTGGTATTAACCATTAACCACTGTTGTTATCCCTGTAGGTACTGGTATTAACCATGATATCTGACTGTTTTTAACCCTGCAGGTACTGATATTAACCATTAACCACTGTTTTTAACCCTGTAGGTACTGGTATTAACCATGATATCTGACTGTCTTTACCCCTGTAGGTACTGGTATTAACCATGATATCTGACTGTTTTTAACCCTGTAGGTACTGGTATTAACCATGATATATGACTGTTTTTAACCCTGTAGGTACTGGTATTAACCATTAACCACTTTTTTTTAACCCTGTAGGTACTGGTAGTAACCATGATATCTGACTGTTTTTAACCCTGTAGGTACTGGTTTTAACCATGATATCTGACTGTTGTTAACCCTGTGGGTAATGGTATTAACCATTTACCACTGTTGTTAACCCTGTAGGTACTGGTATTAATCATGATATCTGACTGTTGTTAACCCTGTAGGTACAGGTGTTAACCATTTACCACTGTTGTTAACCCTGTAGGTACTGGTATTAATCATGATATCTGACTGTTTGTAACCCTGTAGGTACTGGTATTTACCATGATATGTGACTGTTGTTAACCCTGTAGGTACTGGTATTAACCATGATATCTGACGACTGTTTTTAACCCTGTAGGTACTGGTATTAACCATTAACCACTGTTGTTATCCCTGTAGGTACTGGTATTAACCATGATATCTGACTGTTTTTAACCCTGTAGGTACTGATATTGACCATTAACCACTGTTTTTAACCCTGTAGGTACTGGTAGTAACCATGATATTTGACTGTTTTTAACCCTGTAGGTACTGGTAATAACCATGATATCTGACGACTGTTTTTAACCCTGTAGGTGCTGGTATTAACCATTAACCACTGTTGATATCCCTGTAGGTACTGGTATTTACCATGATATCTGACTGTTTTTAACCCTGTAGGTACTGATATTAACCATTAACCACTGTTTTTAACCCTGTAGGTACTGGTAGTAACCATGATATCTGACTGTGTTTAACTCTGTAGGTACTGGTATTAACCATGATATCTGACTGTTTTTAACCCTGTAGGTACTGGTATTAACCATGATATCTGACTGTGTTTAACCCTGTAGGTACTTGTATTAACCATGATATCTGACTGTTTTTAACCCTGTAGGTACTGGTAATAACCATGATATCTGACGACTGTTTTTAACCCTGTAGGTGCTGGTATTAACCATTAACCACTGTTGTTATCCCTGTAGGTACTGGTATTAACCATGATATCTGACTGTTTTTAACCCTGTAGGTACTGATATTAACCATTAACCACTGTTTTTAACCCTGTAGGTACTGGTATTAACCATGATATCTGACTGTTTTTACCCCTGTAGGTACTGGTATTAACCATGATATCTGACTGTTTTTAACCCTGTAGGTACTGGTATTAACCATGATATATGACTGTTTTTAACCCTGTAGGTACTGGTATTAACCATTAACCACTTTTTTTAACCCTGTAGGTACTGGTAGTAACCATGATATCTGACTGTTTTTAACCCTGTAGGTACTGGTTTTAACCATGATATCTGACTGTTGTTAACCCTGTGGGTAATGGTATTAACCATTTACCACTGTTGTTAACCCTGTAGGTACTGGTATTAATCATGATATCTGACTGTTGTTAACCCTGTAGGTACAGGTGTTAACCATTTACCACTGTTGTTAACCCTGTAGGTACTGGTATTAATCATGATATCTGACTGTTTGTAACCCTGTAGGTACTGGTATTAACCATGATATGTGACTGTTGTTAACCCTGTAGGTACTGGTATTAACCATGATATCTGACGACTGTTTTTAACCCTGTAGGTACTGGTATTAACCATTAACCACTGTTGTTATCCCTGTAGGTACTGGTATTAACCATGATATCTGACTGTTTTTAACCCTGTAGGTACTGATATTGACCATTAACCACTGTTTTTAACCCTGTAGGTACTGGTAGTAACCATGATATTTGACTGTTTTTAACCCTGTAGGTACTGGTAATAACCATGATATCTGACGACTGTTTTTAACCCTGTAGGTGCTGGTATTAACCATTAACCACTGTTGTTATCCCTGTAGGTACTGGTATTTACCATGATATCTGACTGTTTTTAACCCTGTAGGTACTGATATTAACCATTAACCACTGTTTTTAACCCTGTAGGTACTGGTAGTAACCATGATATCTGACTGTGTTTAACTCTGTAGGTACTGGTATTAACCATGATATCTGACTGTTTTTAACCCTGTAGGTACTGGTAATAACCATGATATCTGACTGTTTTTAACCCTGTAGGTACTGGTATTAACCATGATATCTGACTGTGTTTAACCCTGTAGGTACTGGTATTAACCATGATATCTGACTGTTTTTAACCCTGTAGGTACTGGTATTAACCATGATATCTGACTGTTGTTCACCCTTTAGGTACTGGTATTAACCATTATATCTGACTGTTGTTCACCCTGTAGGTACTGGTATTAACCATTAACTTCTGTTTTTAACCCTGTAGGTACTGGTATTAAGCCATGATATCTGACTGTTTTTAACCCTGTAGGTACTGGTATTAACCATGATATCGGACTGTTTTTAACCCTGTAGGTACTGGTATTAACCATTAACCACTGTTGTTATCCCTGTAGGTACTGGTATTAACCATGATATCTGACTGTTTTTAACCCTGTAGGTACTGGTAGTAACCATGATATCTGACTGTTGTTCACCCTGTAGGTACTGGTATTAACCATGATATCTGACTGTTTTTAACCCTGTAGGTACTGATATTAACCATGATATCTGACTGTTGTTCACCCTGTAGGTACTGGTAGTAACCACGATATCTGACTGTTTTTAACCCTGTAGGTACTGATATTGACCATTAACCACTGTTTTTAACCCTGTAGGTACTGGTAGTAACCATGATATTTGACTGTTTTTAACCCTGTAGGTACTGGTAATAACCATGATATCTGACGACTGTTTTTAACCCTGTAGGTACTGGTATTAACCATTAACCACTGTTGTTATCCCTGTAGGTACTGGTATTTACCATGATATCTGACTGTTTTTAACCCATTAGGTACTGATATTAACCATTAACCACTTTTTTAACCCTGTAGGTACTGGTAGTAACCATGATATCTGACTGTGTTTAACCCTGTAGGTACTGGTAGTAACCATGATATCTGACTGTTTTTAACCCTGTAGGCACTGGTATTAACCATGATATCTGACTGTTTTTAACCCTGTAGGTACTGGTTTTAACCATGATATCTGACTGTTGTTAACCCTGTAGGTACTGGTATTAACCATTTACCACTGTTGTTAACCCTGTAGGTACTGGTAGTAACCATGATATCTGACTGTTTTTAACCCTGTAGGTACTGGTATTAACCATGATATCGGACTGTTTTTAACCCTGTAGGTACTGGTAGTAACCATGATATCTGACTGTGTTTAACCCTGTAGGTACTGGTATTAACCATGATATCTGACTGTTTTTAACCCTGTAGGTACTGGTATTAACCATGATATATGACTGTTTTTAACCCTGTGGGTACTGGTATTAACCATGATATCTGACTGTTGTTCACCCTGTAGGTACTGGTATTAACCATTAACCACTGTTTTTTACCCTGTAGGTACTGGTATTAACCATGATACCTGACTGTTGTTCACCCTGTAGGTGCTGGTATTAACCATTAACCACTGTTTTTAACCCAGTAGGTACTGGTAGTAACCATGATATCTGACTGTGTTTAACTCTGTAGGTACTGGTATTAACCATGATATCTGACTTTCTTTAACCCTGTAGGTTCTGGTAATATCCATGATATCTGACTGTTTTAACCCTATAGGTTCTGGTATTAACCATGATATCTGACTGTTTTTAACCCTGTAGGTATTGGTATTAACCATGATATGTGACTGTTGTTAACCCTGTAGGTACTGGTATTAACCATGATATCTGACGACTGTTTTTAACCCTGTAGGTACTGGTATTAACCATTAACCACTGTTGTTATCCCTGTAGGTACTGGTATTAACCATGATATCTGACTGTTTTTAACCCTGTAGGTACTGATATTGACCATTAACCACTGTTTTTAACCCTGTAGGTACTGGTAGTAACCATTATACTTGACTGTTTTTAACCCTGTAGGTACTGGTAATAACCATGATATCTGACGACTGTTTTTAACCCTGTAGGTACTGGTATTAACCATTAACCACTGTTGTTATCCCTGTAGGTACTGGTATTTACCATGATATCTGACTGTTTTTAACCCTGTAGGTACTGATATTAACCATTAACCACTGTTTTTAACCCTGTAGGTACTGGTAGTAACCATGATATCTAACTGTGTTTAACCCTGTAGGTACTGGTATTAACCATGATATCTGACTGTTTTTAACCCTGTAGGTACTGGTATTAACCATGATATCTGACTGTTTTTAACCCTGTAGGTACTGGTATTAACCATGATATCTGACTGTGATTAACCCTGTAGGTACTGGTATTAACCATGATATCTGACTGTTTTTAACCCTGTAGGTACTGGTATTAACCATGATATCTGACTGTTGTTCACCCTTTAGGTACTGGTATTAACCATGATATCTGACTGTTGTTCACCCTGTAGGTACTGGTATTAACCATTAACCACTGTTTTTAACCCTGTAGGTACTGGAATTTACCATGATATCTGACTGTTTTTAACCCTGTAGGTACTGGTATTAAACATGATATCTGACTGTTTTTAACCCTGTAGGTACTGGTATTAACCATTAACCACTGTTGCTATCCCTGTAGGTACTGGTATTTACCATGATATCTGACTGTTTTTAACCCTGTAGGTACTGGTAGTAACCATGATATCTGACTGTTGTTCACCCTGTAGGTACTGGTATTAACCATGATATCTGACTGTTTTTAACCCTGTAGGTACTGGTATTAACCATTAACCACTGTTTTTTACCCTGTAGGTACTGGTATTAACCATGATATCTGACTGTTTTTAACCCTATAGGTTCTGGTATTAACCATGATATCTGACTGTTGTTCACCCTGTAGGCACTGGTATTAACCATGATATCTGACTGTTTTTAACCCTGTAGGTACTGGTTTTATCCATGATATCTGACTGTTGTTAACCCTGTAGGTACTGGTATTAACCATTAACCACTGTTGTTATCCCTGTAGGTACTGGTATTAACCATGATATCTGACTGTTTTTAACCCTGTAGGTACTGGTAGTAACCATGATATCTGACTGTTGTTCACCCTGTAGGTACTGGTATTAACCATGATATCTGACTGTTTTTAACCCTTTAGGTACTGGTATTAACCATTAACCACTGTTTTTTACCCTGTAGGTACTGGTATTAACCATGATATCTGACGGTTTTTAACCCTATAGGTTCTGGTATTAACCATGATATCTGACTGTTGTTCACCCTGTAGGTACTGGTATTAACCATGATATCTGACTGTTTTTAACCCTGTAGGTACTGATATTAACCATGATATCTGACTGTTGTTCACCCTGTAGGTACTGGTATTAACCATTAACCACTGTTTTTAACCCTGTAGGTACTGGTAGTAACCATGATATCTGACTGTTTTTAACCCTGTAGGCACTGGTATTAACCATGATATCTGACTGTTTTTAACCCTGTAGGTACTGGTTTTAACCATGATATCTGACTGTTGTTAACCCTGTAGGTACTGGTATTAACCATTTACCACTGTTGTTAACCCTGTAGGTACTGGTAGTAACCATGATATCTGACTGTTTTTAACCCTGTAGGTACTGGTATTAACCATGATATCTGACTGTTTTTAACCCTGTAGGTACTGGTAGTAACCATGATATCTGACTGTGTTTAACCCTGTAGGTACTGGTATTAACCAAGATATCTGACTGTTTTTAACCCTGTAGGTACTGGTAGTAACCATGATATCTGACTGTGTTTAACCCTGTAGGTACTGGTATTAACCATGATATCTGACTGTTTTTAACCCTGTAGGTACTGGTATTAACCATGATATATGACTGTTTTTAACCCTGTAGGTACTGGTATTAACCATGATATCTGACTGTTGTTCACCCTGTAGGTACTGGTATTAACCATTAACCACTGTTTTTTACCCTGTAGGTACTGGTATTAACCATGATATCTGACTGTTGTTCACCCTGTAGGTGCTGGTATTAACCATTAACCACTGTTTTTAACCCTGTAGGTACTGGTAGTAACCATGATATCTGACTGTGTTTAACTCTGTAGGTACTGGTATTAACCATGATATCTGACTTTCTTTAACCCTGTAGGTTCTGGTAATATCCATGATATCTGACTGTTTTAACCCTATAGGTTCTGGTATTAACCATGATATCTGACTGTTTTTAACCCTGTAGGTATTGGTATTAACCATGATATGTGACTGTTGTTAACCCTGTAGGTACTGGTATTAACCATGATATCTGACGACTGTTTTTAACCCTGTAGGTACTGGTATTAACCATTAACCACTGTTGTTATCCCTGTAGGTACTGGTATTAACCATGATATCTGACTGTTTTTAACCCTGTAGGTACTGATATTGACCATTAACCACTGTTTTTAACCCTGTAGGTACTGGTAGTAACCATTATACTTGACTGTTTTTAACCCTGTAGGTACTGGTAATAACCATGATATCTGACGACTGTTTTTAACCCTGTAGGTACTGGTATTAACCATTAACCACTGTTTTTAACCCTGTAGGTACTGGTAGTAACCATGATATCTAACTGTGTTTAACCCTGTAGGTACTGGTATTAACCATGATATCTGACTGTTTTTAACCCTGTAGGTACTGGTATTAACCATGATATCTGACTGTTTTTAACCCTGTAGGTACTGGTATTAACCATGATATCTGACTGTGATTAACCCTGTAGGTACTGGTTTTAACCATGATATCTGACTGTTTTTAACCCTGTAGGTACTGGTATTAACCATGATATCTGACTGTTGTTCACCCTTTAGGTACTGGTATTAACCATGATATCTGACTGTTGTTCACCCTGTAGGTACTGGTATTAACCATTAACCACTGTTTTTAACCCTGTAGGTACTGGAATTTACCATGATATCTGACTGTTTTTAACCCTGTAGGTACTGGTATTAAACATGATATCGGACTGTTTTTAACCCTGTAGGTACTGGTATTAACCATTAACCACTGTTGCTATCCCTGTAGGTACTGGTATTAACCATGATATCTGACTGTTTTTAACCCTGTAGGTACTGGTAGTAACCATGATATCTGACTGTTGTTCACCCTGTAGGTACTGGTATTAACCATGATATCTGACTGTTTTTAACCCTGTAGGTACTGGTATTAACCATTAACCAATGTTTTTTACCCTGTAGGTACTGGTATTAACCATGATATCTGACTGTTTTTAACCCTATAGGTTCTGGTATTAACCATGATATCTGACTGTTGTTCACCCTGTAGGCACTGGTATTAACCATGATATCTGACTGTTTTTAACCCTGTAGGTACTGGTTTTATCCATGATATCTGACTGTTGTTAACCCTGTAGGTACTGGTATTAACCATTAACCACTGTTGTTATCCCTGTAGGTACTGGTATTAACCATGATATCTGACTGTTTTTAACCCTGTAGGTACTGGTAGTAACCATGATATCTGACTGTTGTTCACCCTGTAGGTACTGGTATTAACCATGATATCTGACTGTTTTTAACCCTTTAGGTACTGGTATTAACCATTAACCACTGTTTTTTACCCTGTAGGTACTGGTATTAACCATGATATCTGACTGTTTTTAACCCTATAGGTTCTGGTATTAACCATGATATCTGACTGTTGTTCACCCTGTAGGTACTGGTATTAACCATGATATCTGACTGTTTTTAACCCTGTAGGTACTGATATTAACCATGATATCTGACTGTTGTTCACCCTGTAGGTACTGGTATTAACCATTAACCACTGTTTTTAACCCTGTAGGTACTGGTAGTAACCATGATATCTGACTGTTTTTAACCCTGTAGGCACTGGTATTAACCATGATATCTGACTGTTTTTAACCCTGTAGGTACTGGTTTTAACCATGATATCTGACTGTTGTTAACCCTGTAGGCACTGGTATTAACCATTTACCACTGTTGTTAACCCTGTAGGTACTGGTAGTAACCATGATATCTGACTGTTTTTAACCCTGTAGGTACTGGTATTAACCATGATATCTGACTGTGTTTAACCCTGTAGGTACTGGTATTAACCAAGATATCTGACTGTTTTTAACCCTGTAGGTACTGGTAGTAACCATGATATCTGACTGTTTTTAACCCTGTAGGTACTGGTATTAACCATGATATCTGACTGTTGTTCACCCTGTAGGTACTGGTATTAACCATGATATCTGACTGTTTTTAACCCTGTAGGTACTGGTATTAACCATGATATCTGACTGTTGTTCACCCTGTAGGTACTGGTATTAACCATTAACCACTGTTTTTAACCCTGTAGGTACTGGTATTAACCATGATATCTGACTGTTTTTAACCCTGTAGGTACTGGTATTAACCATGATATCTGACCTGTTGTTCACCCTGTAGGTACTGGTATTAACCATGATATCTGACTGTTTTTAACCCTGTAGGTACTGGTATTAACCATGATATCTGACTGTTGTTCACCCTGTAGGTACTGGTATTAACCATTAACCACTGTTTTTTACCCTGTAGGTACTGGTATTAACCATGATATCTGACTGTTGTTCACCCTGTAGGTGCTGGTATTAACCATTAACCACTGTTTTTAACCCCGTAGGTACTGGTATTAACCATGATATCTGACTGTTTTTAACCCTGTAGGTTCTGGTAATATCAATGATATCTGACTGTTTTTAACCCTATAGGTTCTGGTATTAACCATGATATCTGACTGTTTTTAACCCTGTAGGTATTGGTATTAACCATGATATGTGACTGTTTTTAACCCTGTAGGTACTGGTATTAACCATGATATCTGACGACTGTTTTTAACCCTGTAGGTACTGGTATTAACCATTAACCACTGTTGTTATCCCTGTAGGTACTGGTATTAACCAAGATATCTGACTGTTTTTAACCCTGTAGGTACTGGTAGTAACCATGATATCTGACTGTTTTTAACCCTGTAGGTACTGGTATTAACCATGATATCTGACTGTTGTTCACCCTGTAGGTACTGGTATTAACCATGATATCTGACTGTTGTTCACCCTTTAGGTACTGGTATTAACCATGATATCTGACTGTTGTTCACCCTGTAGGTACTGGTATTAACCATTAACCACTGTTTTTAACCCTGTAGGTACTGGAATTTACCATGATATCTGACTGTTTTTAACCCTGTAGGTACTGGTATTAAACATGATATCGGACTGTTTTTAACCCTGTAGGTACTGGTATTAACCATTAACCACTGTTGCTATCCCTGTAGGTACTGGTATTAACCATGATATCTGACTGTTTTTAACCCTGTAGGTACTGGTAGTAACCATGATATCTGACTGTTGTTCACCCTGTAGGTACTGGTATTAACCATGATATCTGACTGTTTTTAACCCTGTAGGTACTGGTATTAACCATTAACCACAGTTTTTTACCCTGTAGGTACTGGTATTAACCATGATATCTGACTATTTTTAACCCTATAGGTTCTGGTATTAACCATGATATCTGACTGTTGTTCACCCTGTAGGCACTGGTATTAACCATGATATCTGACTGTTTTTAACCCTGTAGGTACTGGTTTTATCCATGATATCTGACTGTTGTTAACCCTGTAGGTACTGGTATTAACCATTAACCACTGTTGTTATCCCTGTAGGTACTGGTATTAACCATGATATCTGACTGTTTTTAACCCTGTAGGTACTGGTAGTAACCATGATATCTGACTGTTGTTCACCCTGTAGGTACTGGTATTAACCATGATATCTGACTGTTTTTAACCCTGTAGGTACTGGTAGTAACCATGATATCTGACTGTGTTTAACCCTGTAGGTACTGGTATTAACCAAGATATCTGACTGTTTTTAACCCTGTAGGTACTGGTAGTAACCATGATATCTGACTGTTTTTAACCCTGTAGGTACTGGTATTAACCATGATATCTGACTGTTGTTCACCCTGTAGGTACTGGTATTAACCATGATATCTGACTGTTTTTAACCCTGTAGGTACTGGTATTAACCATGATATCTGACTGTTGTTCACCCTGTAGGTACTGGTATTAACCATGATATCTGACTGTTTTTAACCCTGTAGGTACTGGTATTAACCATGATATCTGACTGTTGTTCACCCTGTAGGTACTGGTATTAACCATTAACCACTGTTTTTTACCCTGTAGGTACTGGTATTAACCATGATATCTGACTGTTTTTAACCCTGTAGGTACTGGTATTAACCATGATATCTGACTGTTGTTCACCCTGTAGGTACTGGTATTAACCATGATATCTGACTGTTTTTAACCCTGTAGGTACTGGTATTAACCATGATATCTGACTGTTGTTCACCCTGTAGGTACTGGTATTAACCATTAACCACTGTTTTTTACCCTGTAGGTACTGGTATTAACCATGATATCTGACTGTTGTTCACCCTGTAGGTGCTGGTATTAACCATTAACCACTGTTTTTAACCCCGTAGGTACTGGTATTAACCATGATATCTGACTGTTTTTAACCCTGTAGGTTCTGGTAATATCCATGATATCTGACTGTTTTTAACCCTATAGGTTCTGGTATTAACCATGATATCTGACTGTTTTTAACCCTGTAGGTATTGGTATTAACCATGATATGTGACTGTTTTTAACCCTGTAGGTACTGGTATTAACCATGATATCTGACGACTGTTTTTAACCCTGTAGGTACTGGTATTAACCATTAACCACTGTTGTTATCCCTGTAGGTACTGGTATTAACCAAGATATCTGACTGTTTTTAACCCTGTAGGTACTGGTAGTAACCATGATATCTGACTGTTTTTAACCCTGTAGGTACTGGTATTAACCATGATATCTGACTGTTGTTCACCCTGTAGGTACTGGTATTAACCATGATATCTGACTGTTGTTCACCCTTTAGGTACTGGTATTAACCATGATATCTGACTGTTGTTCACCCTGTAGGTACTGGTATTAACCATTAACCACTGTTTTTAACCCTGTAGGTACTGGAATTTACCATGATATCTGACTGTTTTTAACCCTGTAGGTACTGGTATTAAACATGATATCGGACTGTTTTTAACCCTGTAGGTACTGGTATTAACCATTAACCACTGTTGCTATCCCTGTAGGTACTGGTATTAACCATGATATCTGACTGTTTTTAACCCTGTAGGTACTGGTAGTAACCATGATATCTGACTGTTGTTCACCCTGTAGGTACTGGTATTAACCATGATATCTGACTGTTTTTAACCCTGTAGGTACTGGTATTAACCATTAACCACTGTTTTTTACCCTGTAGGTACTGGTATTAACCATGATATCTGACTATTTTTAACCCTATAGGTTCTGGTATTAACCATGATATCTGACTGTTGTTCACCCTGTAGGCACTGGTATTAACCATTATATCTGACTGTTTTTAACCCTGTAGGTACTGGTTTTATCCATGATATCTGACTGTTGTTAACCCTGTAGGTACTGGTATTAACCATTAACCACTGTTGTTATCCCTGTAGGTACTGGTATTAACCATGATATATGACTGTTTTTAACCCTGTAGGTACTGGTAGTAACCATGATATCTGACTGTTGTTCACCCTGTAGGTACTGGTATTAACCATGATATCTGACTGTTTTTAACCCTTTAGGTACTGGTAGTAACCATGATATCTGACTGTTGTTCACCCTGTAGGTACTGGTATTAACCATGATATCTGACTGTTTTTAACCCTTTAGGTACTGGTATTAACCATTAACCACTGTTGCTATCCCTGTAGGTACTGGAATTTACCATGATATCTGACTGTTTTTAACCCTGTAGGTACTGGTATTAAACATGATATCGGACTGTTTTTAACCCTGTAGGTACTGGTATTAACCATTAACCACTGTTGCTATCCCTGTAGGTACTGGTATTAACCATGATATCTGACTGTTTTTAACCCTGTAGGTACTGGTAGTAACCATGATATCTGACTGTTGTTCACCCTGTAGGTACTGGTATTAACCATGATATCTGACTGTTTTTAACCCTGTAGGTACTGGTATTAACCATTAACCACTGTTTTTTACCCTGTAGGTACTGGTATTAACCATGATATCTGACTATTTTTAACCCTATAGGTTCTGGTATTAACCATGATATCTGACTGTTGTTCACCCTGTAGGCACTGGTATTAACCATGATATCTGACTGTTTTTAACCCTGTAGGTACTGGTTTTATCCATGATATCTGACTGTTGTTAACCCTGTAGGTACTGGTATTAACCATTAACCACTGTTGTTATCCCTGTAGGTACTGGTATTAACCATGATATCTGACTGTTTTTAACCCTGTAGGTACTGGTAGTAACCATGATATCTGACTGTTGTTCACCCTGTAGGTACTGGTATTAACCATGATATCTGACTGTTTTTAACCCTTTAGGTACTGGTAGTAACCATGATATCTGACTGTTGTTCACCCTGTAGGTACTGGTATTAACCATTAACCACTGTTTTTAACCCTGTAGGTACTGGTAGTAACCATGATATCTGACTGTTTTTAACCCTGTAGGCACTGGTATTAACCATGATATCTGACTGTTTTTAACCCTGTAGGTACTGGTTTTAACCATGATATCTGACTGTTGTTAACCCTGTAGGTACTGGTATTAACCATTTACCACTGTTGTTAACCCTGTAGGTACTGGTAGTAACCATGATATCTGACTGTTTTTAACCCTGTAGGTACTGGTATTAACCATGATATCTGACTGTTTTTAACCCTGTAGGTACTGGTAGTAACCATGATATCTGACTGTGTTTAACCCTGTAGGTACTGGTATTAACCAAGATATCTGACTGTTTTTAACCCTGTAGGTACTGGTAGTAACCATGATATCTGACTGTTTTTAACCCTGTAGGTACTGGTATTAACCATGATATCTGACTGTTGTTCACCCTGTAGGTACTGGTATTAACCATGATATCTGACTGTTTTTAACCCTGTAGGTACTGGTATTAACCATGATATCTGACTGTTGTTCACCCTGTAGGTACTGGTATTAACCATTAACCACTGTTTTTTACCCTGTAGGTACTGGTATTAACCATGATATCTGACTGTTTTTAACCCTGTAGGTACTGGTATTAACCATGATATCTGACTGTTGTTCACCCTGTAGGTACTGGTATTAACCATGATATCTGACTGTTTTTAACCCTGTAGGTACTGGTATTAACCATGATATCTGACTGTTGTTCACCCTGTAGGTACTGGTATTAACCATTAACCACTGTTTTTTACCCTGTAGGTACTGGTATTAACCATGATATCTGACTGTTGTTCACCCTGTAGGTGCTGGTATTAACCATTAACCACTGTTTTTAACCCCGTAGGTACTGGTATTAACCATGATATCTGACTGTTTTTAACCCTGTAGGTTCTGGTAATATCCATGATATCTGACTGTTTTTAACCCTATAGGTTCTGGTATTAACCATGATATCTGACTGTTTTTAACCCTGTAGGTATTGGTATTAACCATGATATGTGACTGTTTTTAACCCTGTAGGTACTGGTATTAACCATGATATCTGACGACTGTTTTTAACCCTGTAGGTACTGGTATTAACCATTAACCACTGTTGTTATCCCTGTAGGTACTGGTATTAACCACGATATCTGACTGTTTTTAACCCTGTAGGTACTGATATTGACCATTAACCACTGTTTTTAACCCTGTAGGTACTGGTAGTAACCATGATATTTGACTGTTTTTAACCCTGTAGGTACTGGCAATAACCATGATATCTGACGACTGTTTTTAACCCTGTAGGTACTGGTATTAACCATTAACCACTGTTGTTATCCCTGTAGGTACTGGTATTTACCATGATATCTGACTGTTTTTAACCCTGTAGGTACTGATATTAACCATTAACCACTGTTTTTAACCCTGTAGGTACTGGTAGTAACCATGATATCTAACTGTGTTTAACCCTGTAGGTACTGGTATTAACCATGATATCTGACTGTTTTTAACCCTGTAGGTACTGGTATTAACCATGATATCTGACTGTTTTTAACCCTGTAGGTACTGGTATTAACCATGATATCTGACTGTGTTTAACCCTGTAGGTACTGGTATTAACCATGATATCTGACTGTTTTTAACCCTGTAGGTACTGGTATTAACCATGATATCTGACTGTTGTTCACCCTTTAGGTACTGGTATTAACCATGATATCGGACTGTTTTTAACCCTGTAGGTACTGGTATTAACCATTAACCACTGTTGTTATCCCTGTAGGTACTGGTATTAACCATGATATCTTACTGTTTTTAACCCTGTAGGTACTGGTAGTAACCATGATATCTGACTGTTGTTCACCCTGTAGCTACTGGTATTAACCATGATATCTGACTGTTTTTAACCCTGTAGGTACTGGTATTAACCATTAACCTCTGTTTTTTACCCTGTAGGTACTGGTATTAACCATGATATCTGACTGTTTTTAACCCTATAGGTTCTGGTATTAACCATGATATCTGACTGTTGTTCACCCTGTAGGCACTGGTATTAACCATGATATCTGACTGTTTTTAACCCTGTAGGTACTGGTTTTAACCATGATATCTGACTGTTGTTAACCCTGTAGGTACTGGTATTAACCATTTACCACTGTTGTTAACCCTGTAGGTACTGGTAGTAACCATGATATCTGACTGTTTTTAACCCTGTAGGTACTGGTATTAACCATGATATCTGACTGTTTTTAACCCTGTAGGTACTGGTAGTAACCATGATATCTGACTGTGTTTAACCCTGTAGGTACTGGTATTAACCATGATATCTGACTGTTTTTAACCCTCTAGGTACTGGTAGTAACCATGATATCTGACTGTTTTTAACCCTTTAGGTACTGGTATTAACCATGATATCTGACTGTTGTTCACCCTGTAGGTACTGGTATTAACCATGATATCTGACTGTTTTTAACCCTGTAGGTACTGGTATTAAACATGATATCTGACTGTTGTTCACCCTGTAGGTACTGGTATTAACCATTAACCACTGTTTTTTACCCTGTAGGTACTGGTATTAACCATGATATCTGACTGTTGTTCACCCTGTAGGTGCTGGTATTAACCATTAACCACTGTTTTTAACCCCGTAGGTACTGGTATTAACCATGATATCTGACTGTTTTTAACCCTGTAGGTTCTGGTAATATCCATGATATCTGACTGTTTTTAACCCTATAGGTTCTGGTATTAACCATGATATCTGACTGTTTTTAACCCTGTAGGTATTGGTATTAACCATGATATGTGACTGTTGTTAACCCTGTAGGTACTGGTATTAACCATGATATCTGACTGTTTTTAACCCTGTAGGTACTGGTATTAAACATGATATCTGACTGTTGTTCACCCTGTAGGTACTGGTATTAACCATTAACCACTGTTTTTTACCCTGTAGGTACTGGTATTAACCATGATATCTGACTGTTGTTCACCCTGTAGGTGCTGGTATTAACCATTAACCACTGTTTTTAACCCCGTAGGTACTGGTATTAACCATGATATCTGACTGTTTTTAACCCTGTAGGTTCTGGTAATATCCATGATATCTGACTGTTTTTAACCCTATAGGTTCTGGTATTAACCATGATATCTGACTGTTTTTAACCCTGTAGGTATTGGTATTAACCATGATATGTGACTGTTGTTAACCCTGTAGGTACTGGTATTAACCATGATATCTGACTGTTTTTAACCCTGTAGGTACTGATATTGACCATTAACCACTGTTTTTAACCCTTTAGGTACTGTTAGTAACCATGATATTTGACTGTTTTTAACCCTGTAGGTACTGGTAATAACCATGATATCTGACGACTGTTTTTAACCCTGTAGGTACTGGTATTAACCATTAACCACTGTTGTTATCCCTGTAGGTACTGGTATTTACCATGATATCTGACTGTTTTTAACCCTGTAGGTACTGATATTAACCATTAACCACTGTTTTTAACCCTGTAGGTACTGGTAGTAACCATGATATCTAACTGTGTTTAACCCTGTAGGTACTGGTATTAACCATGATATCTGACTGTTTTTAACCCTGTAGGTACTGGTATTAAACATGATATCTGACTGTTGTTCACCCTGTAGGTACTGGTATTAACCATGATATCTGACTGTTTTTAACCCTGTAGGTACTGGTATTAAACATGATATCTGACTGTTGTTCACCCTGTAGGTACTGGTATTAACCATTAACCACTGTTTTTTACCCTGTAGGTACTGGTATTAACCATGATATCTGACTGTTGTTCACCCTGTAGGTGCTGGTATTAACCATTAACCACTGTTTTTAACCCCGTAGGTACTGGTATTAACCATGATATCTGACTGTTTTTAACCCTGTAGGTTCTGGTAATATCCATGATATCTGACTGTTTTTAACCCTATAGGTTCTGGTATTAACCATGATATCTGACTGTTTTTAACCCTGTAGGTATTGGTATTAACCATGATATGTGACTGTTGTTAACCCTGTAGGTACTGGTATTAACCATGATATCTGACTGTTTTTAACCCTGTAGGTACTGGTATTAAACATGATATCTGACTGTTGTTCACCCTGTAGGTACTGGTATTAACCATTAACCACTGTTTTTTACCCTGTAGGTACTGGTATTAACCATGATATCTGACTGTTGTTCACCCTGTAGGTGCTGGTATTAACCATTAACCACTGTTTTTAACCCCGTAGGTACTGGTATTAACCATGATATCTGACTGTTTTTAACCCTGTAGGTTCTGGTAATATCCATGATATCTGACTGTTTTTAACCCTATAGGTTCTGGTATTAACCATGATATCTGACTGTTTTTAACCCTGTAGGTATTGGTATTAACCATGATATGTGACTGTTGTTAACCCTGTAGGTACTGGTATTAACCATGATATCTGACTGTTTTTAACCCTGTAGGTACTGATATTGACCATTAACCACTGTTTTTAACCCTTTAGGTACTGTTAGTAACCATGATATTTGACTGTTTTTAACCCTGTAGGTACTGGTAATAACCATGATATCTGACGACTGTTTTTAACCCTGTAGGTACTGGTATTAACCATTAACCACTGTTGTTATCCCTGTAGGTACTGGTATTTACCATGATATCTGACTGTTTTTAACCCTGTAGGTACTGATATTAACCATTAACCACTGTTTTTAACCCTGTAGGTACTGGTAGTAACCATGATATCTAACTGTGTTTAACCCTGTAGGTACTGGTATTAACCATGATATCTGACTGTTTTTAACCCTGTAGGTACTGGTATTAACCATGATATCTGACTGTTGTTCACCCTTTAGGTACTGGTATTAACCATGATATCTGACTGTTGTTCACCCTGTAGGTACTGGTATTAACCATTAACCATTGTTTTTAACCCTGTAGGTACTGGTATTTACCATGATATCTGACTGTTTTTAACCCTGTAGGTACTGGTATTAACCATGATATCGGACTGTTTTTAACCCTGTAGGTACTGGTATTAACCATTAACCACTGTTGTTATCCCTGTAGGTACTGGTATTAACCATGATATCTGACTGTTTTTAACCCTGTAGGTACTGGTAGTAACCATGATATCTGACTGTTGTTCACCCTGTAGGTACTGGTATTAACCATGATATCTGACTGTTTTTAACCCTGTAGGTACTGGTATTAACCATTAACCACTGTTTTTTACCCTGTAGGTACTGGTATTAACCATGATATCTGACTGTTTTTAACCCTATAGGTTCTGGTATTAACCATGATATCTGACTGTTGTTCACCCTGTAGGTACTGGTATTAACCATGATATCTGACTGTTTTTAACCCTGTAGGTACTGATATTAACCATGATATCTGACTGTTGTTCACCCTGTAGGTACTGTTATTAACCATTAACCGCTGTTTTTAACCCTGTAGGTACTGGTAGTAACCATGATATCTGACTGTTTTTAACCCTGTAGGTACTGGTCTTAACCATGATATCTGACTGTTTTTAACCCTGTAGGTACTGGTAGTAATCATGATATCTGACTGTTTTTAACCCTGTAGGCACTGGTATTAACCATGATATCTGACTGTTTTTAACCCTGTAGGTACTGGTTTTAACCATGATATCTGACTGTTGTTAACCCTGTAGGTACTGGTATTAACCATTTACCACTGTTGTTAACCCTGTAGGTACTGGTATTAACCATGATATCTGACTGTTTTTAACCCTGTAGGTACTGGTAGTAACCATGATATCTGACTGTTTTTAACCCTGTAGGTACTGGTATTAACCATGATATCTGACTGTTGTTCACCCTGTAGGTACTGGTATTAACCACGATATCTGACTGTTTTTAACCCTGTAGGTACTGGTATTAACCATGATATCTGACTGTTGTTCACCCTGTAGGTACTGGTATTAACCATTAACCACTGTTTTTTACCCTGTAGATATTGGTATTAACCATGATATCTGACTGTTGTTCACCCTGTAGGTTTTGGTATTAACCATTAACCACTGTTTTTAACCCTGTAGGTACTGGTATTAACCATGATATCTGACTGTTTTTAACCCTGTAGGTTCTGGTAATATCCATGATATCTGACTGTTTTTAACCCTATAGGTTCTGGTATTAACCATGATATCTGACTGTTTTTAACCCTGTAGGTACTGGTTTTAACCATGATATCTGACTGTTGTTAACCCTGTAGGTACTGGTATTAACCATTTACCACTGTTGTTAACCCTGTAGGTACTGGTATTAACCATGATATCTGACTGTTTTTAACCCTGTAGGTACTGGTAGTAACCATGATATCTGACTGTTTTTAACCATGTAGGTACTGGTATTAACCATGATATCTGACTGTTGTTCACCCTGTAGGTACTGGTATTAACCACGATATCTGACTGTTTTTAACCCTGTAGGTACTGGTATTAACCATGATATCTGACTGTTGTTCACCCTGTAGGTACTGGTATTAACCATTAACCACTGTTTTTTACCCTGTAGGTATTGGTATTAACCATGATATCTGACTGTTGTTCACCCTGTAGGTGCTGGTATTAACCATTAACCACTGTTTTTAACCCTGTAGGTATTGGTATTAACCATGATATCTGACTGTTTTTAACCCTGTAGGTTCTGGTAATATCCATGATATCTGACTGTTTTTAACCCTATAGGTTCTGGTATTAACCATGATATCTGACTGTTTTTAACCCTGTAGGTACTGGTATTAACCATTAACCACTGTTGTTATCCCTGTAGGTACTGGTATTAACCATGATATCTGACTGTTTTTAACCCTGTAGGTACTGATATTAACCATGATATCTGACTGTTTTTAACCCTGTAGGTACTGGTAGTAACCATGATATCTGACTGTTTTTAACCCTGTAGGCACTGGTATTAACCATGATATCTGACTGTTTTTAACCCTGTAGGTACTGGTTTTAACCATGATATCTGACTGTTGTTAACCCTGTAGGTACTGGTATTAACCATTTACCACTGTTGTTAACCCTGTAGGTACTGGTAGTAACCATGATATCTGACTGTTTTTAACCCTGTAGGCACTGGTATTAACCATGATATCTGACTGTTTTTAACCCTGTAGGCACTGGTATTAACCATGATATCTGACTGTTTTTAACCCTGTAGGTACTGGTTTTAACCATGATATATGACTGTTGTTAACCCTGTAGGTACTGGTTTTAACCATGATATATGACTGTTGTTAACCCTGTAGGTTCTGGTATTAACCATGATATTTGACTGTTTTTAACCCCGTAGGTACTCGTAATAACCATGATATCTGACAACTGTTTTTAACCCTGTAGGTACTGGTATTAACCATTAACCACTGTTGTTATCCCTGTAGGTACTGGTATTAACCATGATATCTGACTGATTTTAACCCTGTAGGTACTGGTAGTAACCATGACATCTGACTGTTGTTCACCCTGTAGGTACTGGTATTAACCATGATATCAAACTGTTTTTAACCCTGTAGGTACTGGTATTAACCATGATATCTGACTGTTTTTAACCCTGTAGGTTCTGGTAATATCCATGATATCTGACTGTTTTTAACCCTATAGGTTCTGGTATTAACCATGATATCTGACTGTTGTTAACCCTGAAGGTACTGGTATTAAACATGATATCTGACTGTTTTTAACCCTGTAGGTTCTGGTATTAACTATGATATCTGACAGTTGTTCACCCTTTAGGTACTGGTATTAACCATTAACCACTGTTTTTAACCCTGTAGGTACTGGTATTAACCATGATATCTGACTGTTGTTAACCCTGTAGGCACTGGTATTAACCATTAACCACTGTTTTTAACCCTGTAGGTACTGGTAGTAACCATGATATCTGACTGTTTTTAACCCTGTAGGTACTGGTATTAACCATTAACCACTGTTGTTATCCCTGTAGGTACTGGTATTAACCATGATATCTGACTGTTTTTAACCCTGTAGGCACTGGTATTAACCATGATATCTGACTGTTGTTAACCCTGTAGGTACTGGTAGTAACCATGATATCTGACTGTTTTTAACCCTGTAGGTACTGATATTAACCATGATATCTGACTGTTTTTAACCCTGTAGGCACTGGTATTAACCATGATATCTGACTGTTTTTAACCCTGTAGGTACTGATATTAACCATGATATCTGACTGTTTTTAACCCTGTAGGCACTGGTATTAACCATGATATCTGACTGTTTTTAACCCTGTAGGTACTGGTTTTAACCATGATATCTGACTGTTGTTAACCCTGTAGGTACTGGTATTAACCATTTACCACTGTTGTTAACCCTGTAGGTACTGGTAGTAACCATGATATCTGACTGTTTTTAACCCTGTAGGCACTGGTATTAACCATGATATCTGACTGTTTTTAACCCTGTAGGTACTGGTAGTAACCATGATATCTGACTGTTTTTAACCCTGTAGGCACTGGTATTAACCATGATATCTGACTGTTTTTAACCCTGTAGGTACTGGTTTTAACCATGATATCTGACTGTTGTTAACCCTGTAGGTACTGGTATTAACCATTTACCACTGTTGTTAACCCTGTAGGTACTGGTAGTAACCATGATATCTGACTGTTTTTAACCCTGTAGGCACTGGTATTAACCATGATATCTGACTGTTTTTAACCCTGTAGGTACTGGTAGTAACCATGATATCTGACTGTTTTTAACCCTGTAGGCACTGGTATTAACCATGATATCTGACTGTTTTTAACCCTGTAGGCACTGGTATTAACCATGATATCTGACTGTTTTTAACCCTGTAGGTACTGGTTTTAACCATGATATATGACTGTTGTTAACCCTGTAGGTACTGGTTTTAACCATGATATATGACTGTTGTTAACCCTGTAGGTTCTGGTATTAACCATGATATCTGACTGTTTTTAACCCTGTAGGTACTGGTAATAACCATGATATCTGACGACTGTTTTTAACCCTGTAGGTACTGGTATTAACCATTAACCACTGTTGTTATCCCTGTAGGTACTGGTATTAACCATGATATCTGACTGTTTTTAACCCTGTAGGTACTGGTAGTAACCATGATATCTGACTGTTGTTCACCCTGTAGGTACTGGTATTAACCATGATATCAAACTGTTTTTAACCCTGTAGGTACTGGTATTAACCATGATATCTGACTGTTTTTAACCCTGTAGGTTCTGGTAATATCCATGATATCTGACTGTTTTTAACCCTATAGGTTCTGGTATTAACCATGATATCTGACTGTTTTTAACCCTGTAGGTTCTGGTATTAACCATGATATCTGACAGTTGTTCACCCTTTAGGTACTGGTATTAACCATTAACCACTGTTTTTAACCCTGTAGGTACTGGTATTAACCATGATATCTTACTGTTATTAACCCTGTAGGTACTGGTATTAACCATGATATCTGACTGTTTTTAACCCTGTAGATACTGGTATTAACCATGATATCTGACTGGTTTTAACCCTGTAGGTACTGGTATTAACCATGATATCTGACTGTTTTTAACCCCGTAGGTGCTGGTCTCCACATCAGCCTGATAATGGTGATGGCAAACCAGAATATGGTGAGGAGGACTGTGTTCACATACGTAACAATCAGAGTCCTCTGGAGGCGTGGAATGACATATCATGTGGCATCAAACTCAGCTGGATTTGTGAGAAAGTGCTTTAACATCACCATGACAACATACTGTAACACATACAGTAGCTTACAGTGCACACAACTTCCTCCTTCATTCTCTCTCATTCTCTCTGTCTGTCTCTTTCTCTCTCACAGACACCATCACACAGCCTCATTCAGACATGCGCTCGAACACATGAATGCACGTACACAAACGCACACACACACACACCTATTGTTGTATTTCTTTGTGGTATCATTTTAATAAAAGTCTTAATTTGCTTCTTGTAGCTTCATTCAACATTAATTCAGTACATCTGACTTTGTGCATTTACATAATATTCAATTAAAATATATTCTACAGATATTTACATGCTCCAATTGAGGCCTGGTGATGACATTCTCAACAGTACCAAACCACCATTACATACACTGTATAGGAAGGAGGTGACTGTATCACCAATCAATGAGTGTAATAGAGATATCAAACAATGTTACTTAATAATATTTAACAGTCAGTCTTTGTTGTCAAGTTACATATAAGCACTATCTCAAATGCTCATATTTCACTGTTGTTCCCCTATATGGTCCCAAAAGAGGGAAGGGAAGTGGATATTTCCAGTGGTTCAACCAGCTGTCACTCAAAAACTCCTCAACCAATCAGGTTGATCCTCACTGGTTAAGCATACCCACCCTCAATATCCACTTGATGTAATCTTGTGGTGAAAAATCTATTGTCTGGACATTATAATGACCCATGTTTGTAGTCCTGGACCTCCTGAACATGTTGATGTATATTTGGGAGTAAACAGAGGGTCCACATCAGCAGAAAGGTGAAAGGAAGGAGGAGTTCTGGAAACTCCCTGAATTATCTTGGGGCTGTTATATATGATATTTAATATATGTTAACAGCTAGTCTTTGTTCTCCACTTCCCCTCTATGATCTATATCTTCCTGGTATGATAGTGTCCTGTCCATCATCACAAATAGCAAGTCCCGTTCCCTGGACAGGAGGACAGTGTTGAGATATACTCTGGACAAGATGACCATGTAGAGACATGGAATGATTTATATTGTTCTGCAGAAAATGGTTTAACAATAACCACTGTAACGATCTCTTACACTCACACATGCAAACAAGTAAGTAAACTTGTTCTTTTTTATGTATTAGCATAGCCACAACTACCATTTCATCATTTTGATTCTTCCCTATAGTTAAGGCAACATTGTTGAAAATGTCTGAGGCCATCTATACCAAGCCAGATTTGACCAATGTGGTTTGACAGAGGTGATATGGAGAAAAGTATTGTGGATATCTACATCAGTGCAGAGGCCCTGGGGGGAACGGTGAGATCGGCACTATGACACATCTGTCAGCTATGTGACAGTTACAACACCCTTACTGAGGAACGAGACCAACTACAGACAATCTAAGACAACCTGACTGAAGAGAAAGACCATCTACAGACCCTTTACAACACCCGGACTAATGATAAAGACCAGCTACAGATCAGTTACAACACCCTGACTAAAGAGATAGACCAGCTACAGATCAGTTACAACACCCTGACTAAAGAGAGATACCAGCTACAGATCAGTTATAACACCCTGACTAAAGAGAGAGACCAGCTACAGATCAGTTACAACACCCGGACTAATGATAAAGACCAGCTACAGATCAGTTACAACACCCTGACTAAAGAGAGAGACCAGCTACATACAAGTTACAACAACTTAACTAAAGAGAGAGACCAGCTACAGAGGAAGAGAGATGATTTTGAAGGTTGGTTCTACATTTCGACCAAGACTAAAAACTGGACAGACAGCAGATCGGACTGTACCAACAGAGCTTTGAGGCCTCATTTATCAATACTACTATTACCTAACCCATCATTTGTGTACACCCTGTTTTGTCCATATTTTTCCACCATTTCAGTATGCTTCACTGCAGAAACGGCCAACAGAACCGGAGGAACCTTTACCGCCCGAGCCACCAACAATTCCAGATTCACTTCTTCCTTCCCTGCCAACATCTCCATGGTGACTGGGGGCGGTGCAGCCAACAGTACGGTGAGCCTCACGGCGCCCGCTAGCACCCCGTCATGAACGGATGTACTGTAACCCTGTCTGTTGTCAGCAAAGTAAGGGTCTTGTTTCAAAACACTAAAATGCCCTCCTTTTTTCATATCCTCTCTCCCTCACAGCCACTGATTTGAAAAGGAATTGGTTGCTGTTAGCTACCAATTGTTATCAGCTGCATCAGTTATCTGACTAAGCTCTCTTGCTCTCTCGCATTGTCTATACCCTCTCCCTCTTCCTCCCCTTCTTAACTTCCTTCCTCCCTCCAGGTAACAGATTTTACCACTCTCCAGTGCGGGCTACCAGGAGTCTCCTCCAAAGGGCCAGGATTCTGGTCTAGAAGCACGGTTTTGAATGCTCCAACAGTTTGGTTTCGGTACTGCAGTTTATCAGATACTCGACCCAGAAATAGATTTTCCGTACAGAGCCACATAGGAAAGTCAGATTAGAAAATTCCTAATAAGACACTTTAGTCAGAACCTTTGTGCACAAAACAATTCATTGTAATCTCAAATAGTTGTCGCTGAGGCCGATTTTTGTACTTTTTATATTCACTCAATGACTGTCATGTTTTTGGATGACGTAATGATCTCGTTGCTGCTCAAATCAAATCAAATTGTATTGGTCACATACACATATTTACCAGATGTCAAATGCTGTGCAGTGCTCCCCCGATAAATGCGTTGGGCAGACCGTACCACCCTCTGGAGAGCCTCGTGCTGCTCCCTGTACCCACTGAGTGCTAGTGAGCATGTGATGTTGGGCAGACCGTGCCACCCTCTGGAGAGCCTCGTGCTGCTCCCTGTACCCACTGAGTGCTAGTGAGCATGTGATGTTGGTTAGACCGTACCACCCTCTGGAGAGCCTCACGCTGCTCCCTGTACCCACTGAGTGCTAGTGAGCATGTGATGTTGGGCAGACCGTGCCACCCTCTGGAGAGCCTCGTGCTGTTCCCTGTACCCACTGAGTGCTAGTGAGCATGTGATGTTGGGCAGACCGTACCACCCTCAGTATGTATATGTGGGCCAAGAGGGCCACCATTGTTTCTGTTCCCAAGAAAGCTAAGGTAACTTCCGTCATCATGAAGTGCTTTGAGAGACTAGTCAAGGACCATATCACCTCCACCCTACCTGACACCCTAGACCCACTCCAATTTGCTTACCACCCAAATAGGTCCACAGACGATGCAATCTCAACCACACTGCACACTGCCCTAACCCATCTGGACAAGAGGAATACCTATGTGAGAATGCTGTTCATCGACTACAGCTCGGCATTTAACACCATAGTACCGTCCAAGCTCGTCATCAAGCTCGAGACCCTGGGTCTCGACCCCGCCCTGTGCAACTAGGTACTGGACTTCCTGACGGGCCGCCCCCAGGTGGTGAGGGTAGGCAACAACATCTCCACCCCGCTGATCCTCAACACTGGGGCCCCACAAGGGTGCGTTCTGAGCCCTCTCCTGTACTCCCTGTTCACCCACGACTGCGTGGCCACGCACGCCTCCAACTCAATCATCAAGTTTGCAGACGACACAACAGTGGTAGGCTTGATTACCAACAACGACGAGACGGCCTACAGGGAGGAAGTGAGGGCCCCCGGAGTGTGGTGTCAGGAAAATAACCTCACACTCAACGTCAACAAAACTAAGGAGATGATTGTGGACTTCAGGAAACAGCAGAGGGAGCACCCCCCTATCCACATCGATGGAACAGTAGTGGAGAGGGTAGCAAGTTTTAAGTTCCTCGGCATACACATCACAGACAAACTGAATTGGTCCACCCACACAGACAGCATCGTGAAGAAGGCGCAGCAGCGCCTCTTCAACCTCAGGAGGCTGAAGAAATTCGGCTTGTCACCAAAAGCACTCACAAACTTCTACAGATGCACAATCGAGAGCATCCTGGCGGGCTGTATCACCGCCTGGTACGGCAACTGCTCCGCCCACAACCGTAAGGCTCTCCAGAGGGTAGTGAGGTCTGCACAACGCATCACCGGGGGCAAACTACCTGCCCTCCAGAACACCTACACCACCCGATGTTACAGGAAGGCCATATAGATCATCAAGGACAACAACCACCTGAGCCACTGCCTGTTCACCCCGCTATCATCCAGAAGGCGAGGTCAGTACAGGTGCATCAAAGCTGGGACCGAGAGACTGAAAAACAGCTTCTATCTCAAGGCCACTAACATTGAGTGGCTGCTGCCAACACACTGACTCAACTCCATCCACTTTAATAATGGGAATTGATGGGAAATGATGTAAAATATATCACTAGCCACAATGCTACCTAATATAATGTTTACATACCCTACATTATTCATCTCATATGTATACGTATATACTGTACTCTATATCATCTACTGCATCTTTATGTAACACATGTATCACTAGCCACTTTAACTATGCCACTTTGTTTACATACTCATCTCATATGTATATACTGTACTCAATACCATCTACTGTATCTTGCCTATGCCGCTCTGTACCATCACTCATTCATATATCTTTATGTACATATTCTTTATCCCCTTACACTTGTGTGTATAAGAGTAGTTTTGGAATTGTTAGTTAGATTACTTGTTGGTTATTACTGCATTGTCAGAACTAGAAGCACAAGCATTTCGCTACACTCGCATTAACATCTGCTAACCATGTGTATGTGACAAACAAAATTTGATTTGATTTGATGTTGTACTGAAAGACAGGGTGGAAATATGAACGTTTTATCATAAAACATGTGGAGAGTTTATATTCTTCTTTCTCTTAAATCTGTCAAACTGGAACAATGGAGATATTGTTAGAACTTCTGCTTTTTCATTCTGAGAAACTCTTCACAGTCAGTATAGATAAAAAAAGACCCCTACTGTAGATGGCCACGGAAGGAAGATTCCCCTAGGTTCAGATCTAGGATCAGGTTTCTCTCCCCCAATCCTAACCTTAACCATTTGTGGTAGAAATGCAAAACCGACCTAAGATC
The DNA here is from genome assembly GCF_013265735.2 of Oncorhynchus mykiss. NCBI lineage: Eukaryota > Metazoa > Chordata > Actinopteri > Salmoniformes > Salmonidae > Oncorhynchus > Oncorhynchus mykiss. Next base: position 71,824,381 of record NC_048574.1, read on the forward strand.
AGCGTCAACTTCCCCCTACACCACCAGTCACAGAGTGAGATCCATAATGTGCTCTCCATTTGAAGGCTGGGGGTGCTGTAAACTCAGTCAGGATATATGTAGTGTATTTGTCAATTAACAGGATCACAATTTATTTTAGCAGATCCAAAATCGGGACCCTGTGAATTCATACATACATCATATAGCATGATCTAGAGTCATATCATGTATTATATTATCAAACTAAGGCTGGTGGGAGTCATATCATGTATTATATTATCAAACTAAGGCTGGTGGGAGTCATATCATGTATTATATTATCACACTAAGGCTGGTGGGAGTCATATCATGTATTATATTATCAAACTAAGGCTGGTGGGAGTCATATCATGTATTATATTATCACAC